>NW_010332529.1:38488-41535 GCF_000700745.2 Antrostomus carolinensis | reverse complement strand
TGCAATGTCCCCTCGCCTTACGCCTGCCAGTGCCATGCGTGCCCTCCCTGCCTCAGGGGTGTCCCTGCATCCCCTGCCCCACACGTGTCCCCGCACCCCTCCACGGGCACTTCCTGCCCTGGCGTGTCCCCAGGACATGGAGCACCAGGAAAATCCTGAGGACACTGGTGCTCACGGAGACTTGTCCCCGGCTGGGTGGTGGGGTTTGTCTTTACCAAGACCACCCGTCCTCACCAGTGGCACGTTGTGCCAGGATGTCACCCAGGCCTCCAGCCCTCCCAGCCCCCAGGCACTGTTGCTGTGGCTCCCCTCCCAGCCCAGCACCCCAGTGGGGACCCAGACATCCAGGGTGATGGGGTGTGTCCCAGCGCTGGCCCTGCAGCCCAGCCCCAGAAACTCCGGAGCTGCTCAAGGGCACAAACACCCACAACGGTCCCAGGAGCGCTGGCCAGGCCGGGAGGCTGCACGACTGCTGCGTGCTGCCATGCTGCAGCGGGTTAGCCCGGGACGCCGTCACAAGTATTTCCCTCCAAAGCAAACAAATTTGCTAAATAAGGACTAAGGAATCCTGCAAACTTCCTCTTAACCTAACGGGAGGTAATGCTGCTGCAGCAGTTTCATTTCTGCCCGTTGCTCTGTACTGACACTGTCCAGCCCCATGCTGCTCTCCCGCAGACACATCACGCTGCCCGGAGGCTGTGGTTCTAAAATTGCCTTATGCTGCAGGAAGGGAGAATAGAAAGTGTTGATTTTGCCCAGTGTCTTGTTGGATGCTGCACCATGGCTCTCCCATGGCAGCAGCAGTGGAGGACTCCTGCCTTCGTTAGCAATTAAACAGTTACTAATGTTAAATGTTATTTGAAACACATCAGCTGACAGAGTCTGAAGGGGCTTCACAATTCTGCTTTGTTTTTCCTGGATGGCAAAGCCCTGCTGCAGTGCTGAGGGCTGGGTGCTGGCTGTGGCAGCCTTTGCCCTGCCAGTTCTGTGTCCCTTCGCCCCACCGGCCCCGTGCCGTGGCCTGCCGGGTGTCTGTGTGGCACCCTGTCTACACCTTGGCTATTTATAAAGAAGAGCTGGGTGTACAGAGAGGAAGCTTTGTGGCTTAAAACAAGGGGGCAAGTGAGGTGCTGGAATCAGGCAATGAGATGAACGGCAGTTTCAGTGGTATGAGGTTTCTGTCTAGGCAGAGATCTTCCTTAGCTAGTGGCTTCCCTGCAGTGTTTCCACTTCTGTGTCCGCACGCTTCAGAGGTTTGAGAAATGAAGAGATGTGAAGAGAAGAGCCGCGGGACACCTCTTCCCTCTGCAGACGCGTGCAGCCATTGGAAAGCAGCAGCATTTGAGGGAGCCACGTGTGCAGCGCTAATGACCTTAGCTAATTACCAGGAGTTTCCCTCGCTCACTGTTGAGATAAATGGGGCTGTAAGTTTCACATGGGGACCTACAGGTACCACTGTAACCAGCCTGTGTGAGCCTGTGGCACTCCACTGGCTTTCACAGACTTCACAGCATCTGAGGGTCAAGTCCATAAAAGCAGAGGTACAGATGAGCTGCAATAGTGGGAGAGCAGAGAAGACGGGGAAGGAAAAGCAGAAGGTGTGGGAACTGCACATCATCCTCAGCTCCCTGTTCCCCTTTCTTTTTTAAGAGCTGATCAGAAAGCTCTAGAAAGTGCTCAAGGTTAAGTTTCTGGTCATAACTCGGTGAGTTTGTTTCCTGTGGGTTAGGTGAACATCTGGGAATCCGACACAAAATCAAAGCGTTCAAAAAGCTTTAGGTCCCCTATCTTAATAGACATATAAATGTTCATCCTTGCATGAAGCACTGAGTCTTCAGAGGAAAAGAAGCAGGTTTGAGGACTTCGTGGGAAATATCAGATCTGGGACAGTCCAAGCTGAGTTCTGTGCTTCGTAACAAGTGCTTTATCAAAACCATCTGATATCCTGCATGACCCTTGTAACAGTCCTACATCCCTCTGCAGAGCTTGCTTTGGGACTCTGGAAGTCTCTGTGGCCCAGGGTGCAGAAATCAGCAGGCCCAGCTTACCTCTAAATCTTTTGTCTTTGTGGTACTAGATTCAAAGAAGGCTGAACCTCTGTTTTGATTAATAGGGTGTGGTGGTGGAAGCAGAAAAAGGCCAATTTTTCTGCCTTGGTTCTGCAGCTCTTGCTTGTGTCGGCAATCCTCGCTCACCTGTGTGAGGTGTGTCAGGGTGGGCCCATGGCTTGAGCTGATATCTGCCCTTGGCTATGCAGCTGCAACCCACAGCAAGTGGGACTAGTGAACACAGGCTCAAAATAAAGGCAGGAATTTGTCATACATAAAAATAAATTTAATAATCCCAAGTCTAAGTTGCTTTTGCAGTTTGCATGCCTTTATCTCTGCTTTTGAGTAGTTATTAGCTTTCCAGCATGTTCGAGGCTTCTTATTTAAACAAATATAATACCAAACCTCAGCAGAGAGGTTAGGAAGACAGAAGTTTGTACTTCTTGCACTGCCTAAAGTGGTGGGGCTCTGCCCACCCCAAGTTGCCTTCTTCTGGGTTCCTTGGACTTGGAGGGTGTCAGAATCTGGCATGTCTCATTGGTTTCGTACAGCACATCTGCGCCACTGACCCCACTGCTTTGTCATCACGCTAATCTTTTCTCTTTTAATTATTGGATGTATGCTCCCTCCTTGCTAGGTGACATTTGAAAAAAGGCCTGTGGGATCAATGAGAAAGGCAGGGTTGGTAGAAGGAGGTAATCACTTTTATTAGCCCAACTGACATAATTGGAAAAAACAGCCAGGCTTTCGGGCATGCAAGACCTTCCTCAGAACTGTGACTAGCTGGGATGCTGGCCTTAACCCAGCCCGCCCAGATGCTTATCACAAGCTGGAAAACACGAAGCACCCTGATATTAAGCAGCTGGCCAGATCAGGCCCTTGGCAAGTGCTCGCAAGTGACAGTCTTCAACACAGTGTTTGTCAGGAGAGGAATTTGTGAGATTCTCTTCGTGCAGAGCACTGATAAGTAACAGTATTTGTCTGGTATGTCACTGTGGG
>NW_010332529.1:29608-38424 GCF_000700745.2 Antrostomus carolinensis | reverse complement strand
AGCACCAGCCCCTGCTGTGGGTGAGCAGCCCACCCTGACCTGAGCCATGCCAGGCACTGAGGACAGTTTGGCAGTGCCTGCTTGCAGGGGCTTCCTTCTGCTTGTCCCCTTCTCTCTGCTGTGTTTGTTTGCCTGTCTTTGTCCATCAGTGGGCACAGGGCAGTGCTGAGCTGGGGCAGCTCACCAGCCTGTGGGAAGAGGGACAGGGGCAGTTCTGTGGGTCACCTCTGCCTTCCTCCTGGAGCGAGTCCAGAGGAGGCCACGAGGATGATCCAAGGGCTGGAGCACCTCTCCTGTGAGGACAGGCTGAGAGAGTTGGGGCTGTTCAGCCTGGAAAAGAGAAGGCTCTGGGGAGATCTTATAGGTTACCTGAAAGGGCTACAGGAAGACTGGGGAGGGACATTTTACAAGGGCACGTGGTGATAGAACAAGGGGTAATGACTTTAAACTGGAAGAGGGGAGATTTAGATTAGATATGAGGAAGAAATTCTTTGCTGTGAGGGTGGTGAGACACTGGACCAGGTTGCCCAGAGAAGCTGTGGATGCCCCCTCCCTGGAAGTGTTGAAGGGCAAGTTGGATGAGGCTTTGAGCAACCTGGTCTAGTGGAAGGTGTCCCTGCTGATGGCAGGGAGGTTGCAACTGGATGATCTTTAAGGTCCCTTCCAACCCAAACTATTCTATGATTCCTCTGGAGGCTTTTGGTTTCCTCATTCTCTTGCTTCAAGGCAGCATGGCAAGGCTCAGGGGGCTTTGGTCAGGTCAGCTGTAGTAGCAGCAGAGCAGCCTCCTGGCTCTTATTGTCTCTTCCTTTCTTGCTTCATAAACCATGAGGGGGAGCCACCCATGACTCACAGCTCCCCGTTAATCTCTTGTTTATGCTTGTTTGGAACAACAGTGCAATGAGAAATTAGGGTTTGAGTGATAAAGTGATTTTTTGTTGTTGTTTGCTTGTTTCTCTCTTGGAGCTTCCTGCACAGACTGGTGGGAACCCTGTGGTGTGTCCTTGCTCCACCAGCCTACAGCAGTAAGGAGAAGCTCAGGGCTCCCTTTGGCAAGTCTGGAGCAGGGAGGGCACCAGAAGGGACAGAAACACTCCTGCTTCTTTTCCATGGGGGAGATGCTGCCACCTCCACCCTTGGGTGACTGTCTCCAGCCCCAGAACCCCAGAGGACCATGCCCACCCTGTGCTGCTCAGGGGGACGAGGTGATGGAGGAGCTCTCCTCCACTCTGGGAACTGCAGGATGGCACAAAGTGCTTGAGACAGCACTGGTCTGACATGGGAGCATCCTTAATGATTCCAGAGATGCCACCACTGTTAAAGAGTGCCCGTGCCCACAGACTCCCCTGTGAGGCTGCTGTGGAGCGGTGAAGGGAAACTGAACACGTGGGGATATCATTCATCTGGCACCAAGGCAGTGAAGACCGTCTGGTCATCTCTGTGCATTTCCAGGGCATCTGCTGAGGGTGGGAAATCACAGTTATTAACCTCTGAAGTGCTGCTGGCATTTGTAGGGAAGCAGTTATTAGTTATTTTCCAGTTTGTTTGGGGTTTTTTCAGACTAGATGAAGGAAAAGGAAACTGCTGAATGTGAGCGATGACCCCAGTGAAAACTGAGCTGCTTTATATGGAACATGACACTGTTTAGAACAGCTGAACACCAGAGATTCATTGTCTCTGGGCCAAATACTGAACTGCTTGCCTGTAAATCAATACTGATGGTGAATACAGGTTACAAAATGACACAACATAAGGGCAGCAGAGGAAACAGAAGAGAGCATCAGAATAATAGTTAGAGATAAAAGATTGCTATCAAAACTTTTTTCTCTTCTCATTACTATTTTTCCCATAATTGATCATCATTTTCATAAGCAGAGGAGATCACTGTCTCTAACCCGCACCTCCCTCTCCACTTGTCCCTGGCAATGACCTGCCAGCAGTCTTTCCTTGTCCACTCCCCAGGATCTTGTTTCCCTATGTGGTGCAAAGCCATGGTGTGAGGCTGCAGCAGGGGAGTTTGCCACACAGTGGAGGTTTTTTGAGTGCAAAATGGACCCCATCCTCCAGGCACCATCAATGCCGAGGTCTGCTCCGTTACCCCCACCCAGCAGATCAGAGGAGACACTAGTCAGGTGCAATGGGCATCCAGGACCACAGAGCAGATGAGGCTACACAAATGTAGTCATAATTTCACAGGAGCCTGGGCTGGAGCCACGCTGAATCGGACGCTCAGTGTGAGACAGACAAGTCTGATTCAAACACAAGTGCACTGAGTTGTGGCCACACTGAGGTGCTTTGCTTCTCACTTCCAGCCCCTTTCTGGCCATTGTTCTTGCACAGCAGTCTGAGCTCCTCAGGTAATGATCAGCATCATTAGGCAGGAGGCTAATGGTACGGCACCTACACTGACCCAATGTAAACCTCTGACTCACATAAATAATAGGCATGTGTTTAGGAGGCACACCAGGAAAGCAGCACAGAAAGCACAGGGCCCTCTGCCCCCTTCACCTCCCCACCATCAATGAGGGTCTACTGTACCCCTCAGGTGAATCTGGGTCCTGGTGATAGAGATCCCTGCTTGCGGTAGGGCTAGACCTTCACCTCTCATTCCTAATTTTAGAAGGCTACTTCATGAACTTGTAGGAAAGGGAACTCTGTGTGCCGGAATATGTGCCCAGTTCTACTGAGCCCAAGAGGAAATTTGTTCTTTCCTGAAAGCTTTCTTATCAAATCTGCTGCATATCAAACCCAAAATAGTTTGTGTAGCTGCTAGTCAGACCAAGCTTTCCCTCAGCTCTGAGGGATGGTTCAAGAGCTAGAGGAGGATTTGCTAACGCACTGCTGCAGGGTGGCATGGTCGTGGTGGGGGCTGTGTGCATGCTCTTCATCTGGTGCACACCTGAGGGATTTTAATTTCATTTAATCACCTTTTCCACTGTGGGCAAGGCCATTAGTATGGTCTGAAGGCAGGTACACCCACATGTGCTGAGGCCAAGCCCTTCGCAGGACAGAGTCAGCTGGGGAGTTGAGATGTGCATAAGGAGAATATGGCCAGGTGGAGATGGGGTTGAGCTCTAACCGTAGCTCTGCCCTGTATGTGTGGTCAGGAGGACTGACAGCATCAGTTAAGGGTGCAGGAGGAAGGGCTTCAGCAACGCCAAGATATTGGACAGATTTGAACAGCCCATGCTGGTTATTATGGCACCCTGGCTAGCTAGAGTACGGACAGATCAAGTCTGCCATGCCCACACTGCCAGCAGGTGCCTGGTCATCCTGTGGGCATCCTTCAAAAGCTATGCAATCCCTGCAGAGCTACAATGTCTTCTGAGCCCTTGGGCAATTGCTTCAGTGAAATTGGCTCCAGACCTGCAGTGTCAATGCACACAATGTCTACAGTCCTCAGCATTTGTTTCTTTGGTCACATAGACTTTTTCAGTCATTGTGCCCTTAATTTTCTGTTTTCCCTCAGTGAGACAGAATTACTTAATCCCTATTCCTCCAGGCATCTGAAGAGGACATCCACTAGTGTCTGTCAGGTCTTTTGGAGCAGACTTCACAAGGTAATACTAAAAAGATTTTTTTTTTCCTGTGGTTACAACATATATGGTCCCATCCTTTCCCTAAATACATTGCTGGAAAAAGGAAATCACGATTCAGAAGTGACTTAAGGTAAGGCCAAGCTTGTCTCATTTCTTTGTAATGCCTCAGTCTGACTGTAGCCACCATACAGAAGCTGGGCATTTGCAGTGGGAATTGCCATGAGGATTTTGTTCTTGACATGGAAGTGAATCAGTGCCCTAAAAGAAAGGCAGGAGTTGTGTTATGCAAGATTTGGGGGACAGGAGGATCCTTTAGAAGTGAATATATTTGAGGAAAATTGTCACACTGAAAGTCCTCGGCACAAACATCTCCAGAACATGCAAAGATACTTATTCTTCTAGTCACCATCAACAAACCTTCCTAATTGGGGATCATGTCTAGCAGCAAGAAGGGTGGTAAGCACTAAGATACCAAGGTGATGGCTACAAGGTAGGCAAGAGTTGTCTCCATAGCTCACACATTTCTTGTCCCTTCTCAGCCTGGTCATGACATCTGATGTGAACCCTGTTTAACTTATTCCCTAGCTTTTGGAGAAATTTACCGTATATTTCCAGCTCATATCACATATCCCACCTACTGTACATCAGCAAGTCCTCATTTTCTCTGCTCATTAATAAACTGGGCTAAATTCAGAGCAGCACATCAAAGTGGTAGGAAGGCACCATGCCTCAGGGCCACCCAAATTCTTTACCCATTCCAGCCCACTCTGGAATGTCAGAACAAACACTGTGTGTAACTCCTTAAACAATGTAAGTAATCGCTTTTAGATGGGCTATTGTGTGTGGCATTCATCTAGGAGATGGTATCTGTGAATGGTGTTCTGTGTGTTAGTGGATTTTAATAGCATGTGAGATTACATCTCTGGCTAGTGTTTTTATTTGCTATAGTATGATAATTGGGTGATTTTTATCTGTGGTTGATTTTTTTTTTTTTTTTTTAATGTAGCTAGCCCTGAGGGAAATGGTGTAAGGTTGTCTCTTACTAAAATTAGCCTTGGCAAACTCAAATTCGCCCCTTCTGCCAGCTCGTGGCAGAACACTTGGGATAAAAAATGGTTGCAAGTCTGACCAGCTAAATAGATAGAGAACCTGCAGGCCTGGGTTTTCTCTCCTACTCAGGCTATTAACCTTTTCGATGGAGGCACAGACTCAACATTTTGAGAACCCTGTATCCTCCAGAATTCCTCTTGGTTCCCCAGAGAACAGGTATGCTCTCCCTCACTTCACCAGGAAAGCATCCAAGGCTCATCTTTTTGCATCAAAAAAGGGTTATGTGTGATGCCTGAGAACTTTTTTGATTGCATCCCTGGAGATGCTGCTGCAGCCCTGGCAGTCAGCACAGAAAGCAGGGTAGCTCTGCAGGAACCCAACCTCTGTGCCCACACTCCTATCACACAGTCACCTGTGCCCAGCTCTTTGAGTCCATGGGGACCTTCATGCCACTAGAAGCCCCCAAGAGGAGTTTTCTCCACTTAAGTTTCCAGTTCTAGAAACATTTTTCCACAAAAATATCTCTGGCTTCTGCACTGCAGCTGAGCTGCTCCCCATGGTGCAGCAGAAGGCCAGGGAAGGTAAACCAAGAGTCGACATGAAGATCTTAATTTATGAATCGAGCATAACACAGGTTGGCTCCTTGCCTTCTCCCCAGAATGAAATAAATTAATACAATATTCCTAATGTGCCTGTACATATTTCTGCAATGAATTGAGCCCTGCCCAGCCATTGATTTCCCACTTCAAAGGTCAAAGCCATTTGGCTTCATAATCACTTGTGTAACACTCTGATGGAAGTGTAAAGCCAGGAGAAGTGTCCCAGAGACCTGGAGGAGTAGGTGGTGCAAGCAGGGAGATCCTGCGTTCCCAAAATGCAGAGCTAGATGGAAACATAGATCTGGTGTGAGGATTAGAGAGGGGAGAAGGCAGAAAAGCCATTGCCCTCTGGTTGGGCAGAGGTCCTCCCTCCAGGCCACTGTGGTTACATCCATAGCAGCCCACCTGGTTCCTCTGCTGAGATACTTACTCATTACCCTGAAAATCAGGCTGAGCTCTTCTCCCTGCCGCTGCCAGGGCCCTCTGAGTCAGGGTTTGAAGGCTCTTGCCAAAAGGTTGTGCTTGCACCTGGCAGCTCTGCTGAGCAGCCAAACAGGAGCAGCATGCATGACCATCGTGGAGTTGTACATTTTTGTGGGATGTTATAAACAAGGATGCAGTCAAATGAATTGACTTCACTCCTAAAATAAAACAGCCTTGGAGATCCGACAGCTAGAAGGGCCTGTGTGCCTTCTTCCAGTGTACCCCACCACCATCAGAGAGCTGGTGTGCTGTGTTGCCCTTGTCCCACCTCCTTTTGCTCCAGATGAGCCAATGTGTTTTCCAGCAGGAGCCCAGGGAGCTTTTATTCCAGTTTTAATCTCTCTGCAAGTCACCACGGTTCCCCACCTCCCTGTTGTCCCTACCATTAGTCTCCACAGTTTCATTTGTAGTGTAACCACAGGCAATCAGCTGGGTGTGTGTGCACTGTGGGTAAAGTGGCCACCCGAGTCCGTGCCAGCAGCTTCCCCTCCACAGGATCAGCCAGAAGGGTGGTGGGATAGGACTGGGACTGCGTGGGCTTCCCAGCTCCCTGCTGGTGTGGAGCCTCTGCCTGCTCAGGGGACACGGGGAAAGTGGCTGTCCCTTTACCAGCACAGCAGCTGCTTTTGCTTCTGAAGACTGAAACATGGTACAGGAGCAGTGTTCACATCCCAGAGCTGACCTGCAGGGTGGAGGTACGTCAGTCCAGACATAGGAACGTTTGCCTGCCACCTGTTTACAAAACCCTTGTTTCCCACCAGATATTTGCAACAGATCCTTAGTTTCATCTCCTGAACTACTCTCGCAGAGTTGAAAGAGGCTGAGGAGGTCACAGCAACCCAAGCACAATGTCCCCATCAGGACTGGGGGCACAGCTCTTGTGGATGCCTTTAACACTCAGCTGCAGACTAAGGTGGGGCAGGAGCTGTCACAGTCACCAAGTAAGTGAAGCACAGGGCTTTCTCCCACAAAAACACGATAAATGATTGAGGTGAAGGTTTCATTTTGAGAGTAACTCACTCCTTCAAACAGTCCCCATAACAATTTAAATAGCATCCGAAGAGACTGTCTATAAGTTAAGACCATGGGTGATTTTAAATGCAAAGCAGAGGTGTGCAGAGGAGACCTGTTGGTTTGCTGTGTCTGATGCCCGCTGCACCAGCTCTGACTCTCCCATGCAGCATATCCCAGACTTTTCATCTGGAAAAAAGCCTTGTCCCTCTCCAGATTTAGAGTTTTAGGGTGACTGTGGTTGATAGATCCTGATAAGACATAAACATTTTATAGGAAGGTATGCCTTCCTTTCCCTTGTAAATCTCAGTTCATTCCTCTTACATGAGTTAAGGCAGCTGCTGAGTCCAAGTAGGTGCAGTTTTGAAAGGGAAAATCCTGCTTGAAGTCCAAAATAAATAATAACTAATATAGCCATATGAAAAGTAATTATAAGGCTTTAAATAAACTAAACTAAAATAAACAGCATTTCTATCCTTCACCTGCTAGCAACTTGACTTCAGCAGCTGTATTTCCCAGCCAGGGTAGATGTGGATGGTTTATTGAAGCAGGCAGAGCAGTCCAGAGCATACAGAGTGGCTGCTTTTCACTGGTCTCTGGTGCCAAGAGTAACAACCTTCTACTTCAAGATCGAGTGTGGGACCAGGAGGTCGTGGGTCCTGGCTCCATCACTCACTTCACCAGCCAAGTCACTGAACCTTTCTTTTCCCCCAAGAATTTGAAGCTCATTAACTAAACAACCCTCACAGTCTGTGTTATTATTATCATTACAAGTGAAGTCAGCAGCTTTTGTGGGAGAGGTAGAAGACCCTGGTTCACAGGAGCATTGCTGTGAGTGGAGGAACAAAGGCGTCTGGCCCAGCCCCACGAGACCCAGCTCTTGGCTCTTTCATGCATGATTGCTGCTTCTCTGAAGCTAAAATCTTTCAAAGGGAAGCCCACATCAGGAAACAGATGACACATATTGAACTCCAAAAAGGCAAATCAGGAGGCAAAAGTGCAGCTGAGCACAGAGTCTGGAACCCCTCTGCCATGTCCTATACATGGCTGCACCATCTCATTCATAGCCACTCTCCTGCAAGTTCAAATCCATTATCAGGTCTACAGCAGAGTCCTACTGAGGTTTGGATTTCTTCAAATGAAGACCTTTTCCTGGAGTATTGTTTCAAATCACACTTTCCATTGATGCCTTTAGATTAGACCCAAGAATATATGCTACCACATGACCTCCAAAACACCTTCAAACAATTTTCACTCCATGTGCAGTGTCTTCTGCAGCCTATAAAGGCAAAAATCTTCATTTCACTCACCTACTTTCCACTGACATAATTGCTTGGCAAGATAAAAAGTACATGATAGCTGTTTAACACTGGTCTTGTTCCTAAATGAAAAACAAGCTCATTTCTTAGATATGCATTATGTAAATGCTAATTAAAATTAAATAGTCCAATCCTTTAAGAAAAAAAGGTAGCTGAGCAGCAAGGGTGGCCATGCAGCGTGTCTCGGTGAGACCTGGCCGGGGGAGCGGGAGGGCTGGGATGGGTCTGTGTGGATGTGCTGGGACCTGGTGCTGGAGCAAGGTCAGGAGAGGCTGTGCCAGAGGGCAGATCCTGCATCCTGAACCCAGAAATCAGGCAAGGCTTGGAGGTGGAGGACTCAACAGACTGCCTGTGCCCAGGATGGAGAAGAGCACCCACAGACGAAGGCAAGAAACAAAATATTTCTGACAGAAGATCTGTCAGACAGCCTTCATAACCAGTGCTAGGAAGTGGAATAGGACATGAACTCCATTATGAGCCCTACAACAACCACAGGGGAAACACCTCATTAGTAGCTCTGCCTTGCAAGAGGGCTATCTGATCTGTGCAGTGTGCACGTGATTATCCCCTTCGCTAGGAATGTTCCCACTAATCCCCAGCTTCCTGCTCCTGTGTCACCGCCTGTGACTTCACAGCCAGTATCAGTGGAGTTTAGTGCACAGCCAGGGCCATGGAGCAGGGGCAGAAAAAAGGACTGAAAGGCACCACTGCCACCAGTTATGCAGCAGAACAGGGAAAATCCTGGTAGTCTTGCAGGCTGCCTTCTAGGCAGGGGGTTCCCTGCATGTTCTGGAGTTGCCCTGAACTCCTGCTGA
>NW_010332529.1:21380-29596 GCF_000700745.2 Antrostomus carolinensis | reverse complement strand
AGCAAAGCTGGAGAAGGAAAGAGCATCTTCACCTTCTGCCAGGATAGCCTTGGAGACCAGAGTGCCTCTGCCTGGAAGTGGCATCAAGCAAGAGGGCACCAGCCCCACAGCTTGGGGGACACATTATCAGCCCAGCAGCATAGCAGTAGCCATGGTCTTGCACCTTCCCACTTAAATCCTGTTTGCCCAAGTCACAAAACTCCCTGGGACTCAAGGCTCTGTCAGGGCTGCAGGGTGTGAGGCTGCAAAGGGCAGTGTCTGCCAGCAATGCCGTTGAGCAAGACTGAGGAGAAACGGGCACATCCTGCAACAAGCCACATGCCACCATTTAAAATAAAAATGCCATTGCAGGTGTTTGAGGCAGAGGCTCAATAATCCAAACTTCTTATTGCTCTGAGCAGCTGTAATACCTGGTAGCCATCTGCCATGACTAGTGGTGCACTGGGACCTGTCATCTTGCTTAGAAACTCACACATCTAAGACTGGAAAGAAATGGCACATATTTAATGTGTCTACTATAGTGGAAGCACTACTGAATTTCTTGTCTGGGTTGACATTGGAGCCAAATAATCTTTTCTTCATCTGTAAAGGGTCTGTTCATCTCTGGAGCCTCCTATCTCTGCTGTTACTGGATAATTGATAGTAGGTATCCACTCCTGCTTCTAGGATGATGGCTAAGGAAGTGGATGCTTTAAATGGTTATTCTGGTTAATAGCACAGCTCAAATATGGCTAGCCATCTGCCACGTAACATATTGATTTGGAATAAGGAATTCAGGAGCCTTAAATTTGTTTTGTTTTGTTTTGTTTTGTTTTGTTTTTATCAGTGTGTCCATCACTGTTTTCTCACTCACATCTGTATGTATATCCACTGATAAAGCTCAAAGGATTTAGCTGGATGCAAACATACTCAATCTAGGAATACGACAAAGCACTCAGAGAACGGAGCACTACGTCAGTCAGTGTTGGACCACTCCCCAACAAATGTTGCTGCTGATAAGGATGCAGCATTGTTAGCTTTGGATCCTTCACCCAAGGGGGAACAAATGAGTGCGTAGCTCCTGTTGCAAATTATAAATCATGAGTTTCTTAAAGACCTGTGGGCAGCCAGGGTTCCTCAGTGGCCTGAGATATTGCTGACAGCTCCCATTTGTGCAGTTGTTCAACAAAGGGTGATTGCTTGTTCTGCTCTGTCTGGGGGGCTCTCCTGGGAAAACAAGCAAAGGAAAGGATTTAGTGGCAACGGCAGAGCTGAATCATCAATAGCTCAGCCCATTGCTGCCCACTAACAGTGGAAGGTAACAAGTCTGATTTGCTTCTCTCAAAGACTGCTCTCACATGGCGGGATGGCCTTTAGTTTCAGCGAGACTCGTCTGACACACAGTGAGGAGATACAGAGAGACAGTCAGGGTGAGAAGGGCACACTGGCAGCATCCTTTGTCTCTGCACAGCAGAAGATCTGAGAGCACCCAAGGAAATCTGCGCTTGGACACCTCTCCTGGGCTCATTTTCACCTGGCACAGCAGTTTGGAAAGCCATGGGAGGAGTTAAAGCCCTTTTATTGTCACTGTGACAAGCATTTGCCAGCTCATGGCCCAAAGAGCAGAGATGACAACTGTGCAAGGTGCCATCTGTGCAGGTAATGACACCCAGGGGTCATCCCCAACTCCCGCCTGGCCATGGCAAAGCAGTCCCAGATCTCAGAGCTGGCTCCTCATGCTGCACAGTGCAAAGCAGACAGGTTTCTAAACTTCATGCTGGTGGCTAGGAGAAAAATAGGATGCATGGAGATGTCTAAGGACTTCCTCATGCATTAAAGCACATTTTTAAGTTCTGCCAAGACAGAAGGATTAGGGAGGGATTTTTTAAATCTGTTTTTCAAAGATTGCTTTTAGTTGTGGTTTGGCTTAACAGCATTGTATGTCTTTCAAGGATTGAATTGAGTAGGTCAGTATCCTTCATAAATATGCCATCGTGAGCTGGGACTAAGGTCTAGTACAGCAGGGAAAGGCCAGAGACAAAGGGCAAAGGCATGAGAATGTGATGGGTTTTGTTCTTGTGCTGAAGCCTCTTCAGCATGGGGTTTGCCTGGATCAGTAAGAGATGAAAACAGATGGTTTTGGTGAAGGCTTCTAGGAATCTGTGGTACTGCTGTAGGGATTTCCTGAATTCTTATTCCCCCGCCTTTTTCCTCAGGAAGAAATGTTTTCTCCTGTGTTCCCTCCATCTGCTGCTTGTCCTAACCACCTTGCAAGGGATGCGTGGTGGGAGTGCTGTTCACTCACTCACACAGACGGGTTTCATTGGCAGATTATGAAGGAAAAACCCTGATAAAAAAGGAAGGGTGGCAGGAAGGGAGAGAGTCCCAGGCTAACAATTGGGGCTCTCTCCCAGTTCACTCATCCACCACTTCATGTCTTAATGCCTTAATGTAGGCAAATATGTACCTGCCCGCACCCAAATTAACAAGTGACACCTTAGTGTCTGGTTGCTGCTCCCTGCATCTCTTTTTACACCGTGTTTAGCATAGCTGGGAGATGCTGACTAAACCTCTTGCTTGCATGGGTCAGAACAGCAGAGGAGAACTAAATAAAGCAGTCAGTTGCCCTAAAGGGCCTTTATTGGAAGTAATGGCTTTCAGAGTAGCCAGGATCTGGAATGCAAAGAGACAAGATTTAGGAAAATGAGGAATCCACCCAAGGGTGAGCACTAGTTTTATTAATGTCTAGTTCCAGTAATTTGAGCTGAAGAGGCAAATGAAATGATGGAGAGTGTTAAGCACCACAGCCTGGGTGGCTGGACTGGAGTAGCTGCTGTGTACGCTAATGAACCTCCTCTATTCAACAAGGAGAGCTTCTGCTTGTGGAGATGACTCAACTGCTGATATGAAGTAAAAATGTAACGCACTGTCTCTAGTAGCAGTGTAGGAAGGAAAGATCTTTTATTATTATTTTATAAGCCTTAGCATGGACTAGAGACCCTCTACTGAGTCCCTTCTAGAGTCTTGCTGACATGCTGTCAATGGGCTATTGAATATTGTAATTAATTTTAAAACATGCTAGTGGAGTAGACAAAGAAAGAGGGAAGAAACTAAATAGCTGCTGAATAAATGTTTTCACTTAATTCCAAGATAGGAGCACCTCTTTCTTTATTTTCTGGGAGGGAGTTTCTTCCTCTCAGATTGCAGGTTCATTTATTTTCCTCCTCCATCATTTGTCTCTGTCTCTAAATGCACGCAAGCCAGAGCAGGGACCCAGTGTACTGAAGGCACATGTCACCATGGAGGACACATATAGCACAGCATGGCTGCAAGCCAAAACTTTGGAGCTCACAAATCACACACCGGTGTCTACCAAGCAGGCTCTGGACATGCTGGAGGGGTGTGCACATGCCTGTGCATAATCTGGATGCCACAGTGTGAAAATAGAGTTGTGCTTGATGACTCGTTTTAAAAAATGTTGTTTGCTTGCCTACAACTTCTCTCCCTAATGCTCTGGGACTGACATAAACTTCTCTGGAAGAGGCTGCTTGATGCAGAGCTACCACATAAATGATGCAAATAAACTGCAGTCCCATGTGTTTGGGTATCTCCAAGTTGCAGTGGGAAGTTACAGCGGCAGCAGGGCCTCCATGCTGGGAACAAGCAGGTCCTTTGCTGGTGCCATCATCTCAGCTTTGATCTGCTTCTTCCCCAGTGCTTTGAAGCCAAAGCAAATGCAGGCAGAGGAAAAGATGGAGTGAGAGGAATGAAGCAATGTGCAATTAGAGGGAATTTTTGCAATGTTGACAAACCTGGGTGGTTGTCTAAATAATTGGATTTATTTGTTAGTGCCCAGTCAACACCTAAAATGATAAGCTATTCAAGCTTCTGTTGGCTTGTTCCACAGCTTGTGTTCTTGGTATTTTGTGTGGATGAACCTTGCATTCTCTCCACCTCAATAAAGGTTATCCATGTTGGATCCTATTACAGCTTCTTGTCATACAGTATGAAAAGTTGTCTTTCTAGTTAGTCTCCTAGGGATATTCATAAAATCCCACATCACAGCGGAGCTCGACTTGGCTCTACACTCAGTATAATTCAGAGCTGGATTTGAAACTCCTGACATCCTCAGGGTAGAGGGACTGAAATTCAATTTATCCTTTTGCATTTCCATACTGTACTCCATCTTCAAGGGATGGAATACACTGCAACAGAGGAATGATTAGGACATTTGCTGGCAGTGCTCCTAGTAGTGAATTGTCTTCATATCTGACCATATAGGGTATTAAGGTCCACAGTCCAAAACTGTTTTAATAAGAAAACAACATGAAATCCATATTCTGCATGCAGTGAAACTTTGTATTTGCAAGCACTGAAATGAGCTTGTGCCTGTGCAGTGTACTGAGAAATTGCTCCTTGCATTTTAAATCTTAGAACATTTCAAAGTTATAACTTGAAGTGTAACACGTGGGAATGCTATCTGGGCTCCATGGCTACAGGTAATGAGGACAGCTCTGTACTGCAAAGGCAAGGAAAGGACCTTTCAGATGCATCCCTACTGTTCATGAAGAAGACAAAGCACTTAACATAAAAAAAACCCCTCAGTTTTGGTGGGGATTATATCACTTCTTGTCTGCAGCAAGAAAATCAAAACTGGATGGGTTTCTAAGTGCCAGGAGCAATATTTCATCATCTGAAAGGTAAATCTATAAAAATTGGGTAGTTCCTACTTTAGACACAAACCAGAGAAAGGTTAAAACCGGAGCAGTAAGATAAGGTCTATTCTATATGGCAAGAATAGGTTTGCTTTCCATGTAAAGGCAAGATTAAGAAGGCATTACTGATGGCTGGTTATGATAAGGCTGTATTATCTGACTGACATGTAGATGAAGATTATTAGTGCTGTCCTCCTCTCTCCAAAGCCCGTATTAAAGGAGATGGAAACAGCCTTGTGTACAAAGCACAGAAACCTTCTGTTTAAGGTATGCAGTGCACATGAAATAAGTTTTCATACTGTCTATGGGGGAAAAAGTTTGTTCAGATGCATGAATACCTCCTTGACATCCTTCCTCAAGTGCCTCAAGAGAATATTCTTTCTGATGAGAGGTGCTTTCTGGATTTTTTTTCAACTGAAGGTAAATTAGAAGAATAGCAAGATAAGACTTTGTAACTATTCAGATTATAAGAAAATAAAAGTGTCAGTTCAGCGTCAAGGACCTTTATACATCATAGTTCTGATTTTCCTCTGCCAGACCAAGGAAAGATGAGAACAGGGATCAGTGGTTATGACAGCAGCTGCAACGGGGTTATTAAGACTGAAACTACAGAAGCAAGGAGCTTCTGCAGGTTTTCTTCTCTGTTATTCAGTGGTGACACCTGCTAATATATTATGAACTCCTCCTTGTGCAAAATGGATGTTCCACTGTTGTTGAAGGAGATCATCCCTAGTATAGTGCCTGTTGCCATGTCTCCTACATTTTGAACATTTTAAACTAGTTTGCATATGGTTTGAACGTGCAGAAAATCCAGGGGTTTGTACAGTACGTTTGGCCAGGACACTGGACAATATTAGCCTTATCCCGGGATTTTGTTGCAAGCTTCCCAGCCTGGTGCAGAAAGTCTGAAGATTCTTTAAAGAATGATGTAAACAGAGCCCCTTGCTGCAGAAATAAAACTAAAGAGAATTTCTGGCACAATTCAGAATGATACATAGTTTTGTGATGACCTCTCCATAGCAAACACAAAGCTCTATCTCTGTGCTTGGCACCATATAAAATGTTTGACTTGTAAATTTGAATTGATGTCTATCTATGGGGTCATATGGCCCTGTGGGCCACAGCATACAAGCCACCTCTTAAGGTCCTTGTCCTCACTGCCCCCCACAGAAGCAGAGAAACAATATCAATACTCTTTTTTTTAATCCAAGAGAAGGTGAACTATGGAAAGGTTAAGTGAGTTGCTCCGGGACACACAGGAAATCAGTAGCAGAGCAAAGCCTCCAAGTCCCATTTCCCAGATGCTGTGTGTGCCCTTAAAGAAGGTCTTCTCTACTGCGGAGGTGGTAGTGGGCTGCCCCAGCCACATGGCCCGGAGCACCCATTGATAGTGGGGAAGCTACAACTCACTCCAGCCCCACATCAAATCTGCATCTCTTCCAACTGCAGGTCTGCCCGCTTGTTTTAATTTGTTTCCCAGACTGGAGAAGAAAGAAAACGCTGTAATTTAGCAGCGGTCTGACAGCAGTTGACCTTTACATGACAAGCAGTATTCCTCAGCAGCATGCATCAGAGGTTTGCTTTGGTTTACATTTGTTTTGTTCAACTTCATCTCTTGTAGGCATCCCAAATGAAGCCAATTGGATTAGACAGGCAGGATCTCTCAGCATCTTGAAGTAATCTGTAGGAACCGGCAGCATGATAGTCATTAGGCAGCAGTTGCTGCAAACAGCTTCAGGGAATTTGTCTCCACTAAAGAGAGTTCTCGTGTCAGAGAGAGGATTGGGAAAGCCTCAGCAAACAGGGTTTTGTTTGTCTTGGAAGAACTTCGAGGAATCACAGGGAAAATTGGAACTGACTGGTGGAAATGACCCCATCCAGCTTTTTACATGAGCCCCTTGGAAGCTGTCACTCTTCCAGCTTCCCTGTGTCTCTTCTAAGTAACCCTTCACTAAAAAGCAAAGTCATAGCTCCCTCTGTGCTACATTTATCACAGCACAAGGTGTGTTTCTTACTGTAAAAATAATGAAATTTTGCCAAAATCAGAGCACGATTTAGGCACAGGCATACAACTCAAAAGCTTTATAAAGGTGTTTTGCACACATGCAGATCCCCTTGATCAGACAGGGACCACTGAATTGTCTTTAAAAGTCCTCAAAGGTGAATCACCCAGGTAGCAGACCTCTGTATCCTGCTTACCACATTTCACTTGGGGAGTGGGATTTCCCAAGCAGCTTTGGCCTTACACTGCTGACACTGAAACCAGTGGTGAAACCAAGTCTACTGAGGAATCAGCATTTATCTGTCTTCCTGACCCTGCGATGGTCCCAGCACCTCCTCCTCGGATGGCAGCTCCAGCAGTGCCACATGCCAACAGCTCAGCAAGAGAGTCGGCTGCAAGGAATACTCAGGATTTAAGAGCTGCTGGGCTTGCTGGAAATAAAACTGTTTTATAGCTAGAGTTTGGCAAGGTTGATAAATTTGGGAGTTTAAAAAAAAAAAAAGGAAAAAGAGAGCAAATTAGAATATCTTAATTTTCAAATAATTTCTTTGCACTGGCAAGGAATTGCAGAGCCTAGCTGAGGTTATTCTGACTTTTTATTGTGTGGGTAGTCACTCAGAACCTGTGGGCATCTCAGCCTTCGGAAACAGCACTTTTATAAGCAGCTGAAAGGAGGCAGTGATGGGTCAGGCTGCTTCTTGGTCCGATCTGTTCTCTGTGAAAAACCCAATAAATCCCATCTCAGCTGTTCCCGAATGCTAGATGAGTTCAGCTAAAATGTGTCTGTTAGTGAGGACAATGTGTCACAGGCAGGCCCGGGACTGGGAATGAGAAATTCATTCCCAAAATGAGGCACCAAAACAATTGCAGAAGGTTGTCCTGGCCCAGAGTGTTTCCCCAGTGTTTGGGTTAAAAATCCAAGACTGACTCCAAGACTAGGATGTACTTCCAAATTTTGCCCATCCCTGAAAGAAAGCTTCCATTTACATACACCTACATGACCGCAGCTTGCTCTTTGGCTGATAGAGATCCTGGCTCCACACTCCGCTGCTGCTGGATTGCTGCAGGGTGCCTGTGCTCCTGGAAAAACTGCACGTGTGGCACTCAGGGTTCCACTGACAGGACCCCTGGGGACATGCTCGGAGCTCCCACAGCTTCAGAAGGTCAGAAATGTGCGTCAGACCTGGTCTTGAAGCATGAAACATCATGGAGGGACTTGAGGAAGTCTGGAAAGCTGTGGGATATGGAACTTGGAATATCCTCACCCCCATCCCACTGTATGAGGTCTGTTCATCAGCTAGTTCCTGTTGACATGACCTTATCTAGAGAGCTTTTGCCAAAAAGAGCCAATATGCATAGAAGCGTGTTTGTACAGAGGAGGGACGGGAGCTGAGCCCTGTCACGCCCAGGTGGGCTCCTGTGGACAGTGCCCTGGAGAGATCTGCACTCCTGAGCGGATGCAGGGAGGCATTAGCATTGCACTGAGTCTTGGCCCAGCCTTATCAGCTTCTTCACCAAGA
>NW_010332529.1:0-21349 GCF_000700745.2 Antrostomus carolinensis | reverse complement strand
GGCAGAGAAGGCCTGTCAGCTCGGCACTGTTCCAGTCCCAGCAGGAAAAGAACAAGAGCACTCCACCATACCCAGAGTAACATGCTCTTCCAGGCGTTAGCCTTTGCATTTGTTTTCATTTGCTGCTGTCAGAGCAGGACAGCAGGATCTGGCCATTTGTCAGAGATGTTGGTCATGCTTTATGAGACTGCAGGCTTTTTCACAGCCTCCTGACCTCAGGAATCTGTCATGCAGTGATTCGGTTCCATGGGGGAACCTCCAAAGAGAATCAATTCATCATCACGGTCTCCTGGCTTATCAACACACTGTCCAGGTGGGAGAACTGGATCAGAACAGTTGTGAGTGGGTTGCTTAAGAGTGGTGTCACTGCCAGGAACAGAACCAGAACATTTCATTGCCACGTTGCCACTTGTATGTTTGCTGCAACAGCGAATAATGTACTCTGGAAATGTCAGGAAGACATTCTTTCACGTCTTAAAAGTGCAAACTTGTGTAGATCCTGAAGACCCAATAATTCAGTGATCAAAGAGAACATTTTTTGTATTTTTTTATTTCAAATGGGTTGGGCAGTATCCAGTGGCTTTTGGCATTAAAAGAAGAATGAACAGAAAGACCATGCAAAAAAAATTTTTCTTGGCAGGGGTTTTTGGTTTAGATCTGAATTAGAACTCACTAATTAGAATCAAAATACAACATGTGTGTTTGTTGGCATTAAATGATATCAAGGCAATGTCAGCATGCACATGCTGTCAGCAATAGGTAGACATGCTCTCAGGTTCCTATTCGTGACCATATCACACAGATGTCCACACCAGAAATGTCTATATTCACACCCCGTCTAGCCCAAGTCTGCAAGTTCTGATAATTTGCTGGGTGTTTTCCCACATCAGCCACCATCCACAAGATCAGCATCACCAGTATTGCAACACACCTGTAAACTGGAGGTCTGGAGTACCAGTGGTCCCACTATTCTCTTCCCCACACTGTAACACCATTTCCCCCAGCTCATGAGCCTTCCAGTCTCTGCATCCATCTGCTCCCATGTGATGTTATAATTCCCTCCTTGCAGTTTTCCCCACTCTGGCAGCACAGTTCATATCGATCTTGACTGGCTATCAGACCATCCCCTTGAATTTCTGCTTGTGTTCCCACTATGAAACAATTTTGCACGTAAGCAATCAGCTGCCTTTGACCTGATGAGGCTGAACTGCTGTGAACCCAAAAGTGTATGAAGCAGCTCTGGAAAAGGGCAAACCAGTTTTTACTATGTGAAGCAGGATGCAGTACTAGAGTTGCAGGCAATAAAGCTGTCATCTTCCCTGCCCTTCTCCCACAACAAGGTACTTGCTTTCCAAGAAGAAGAGGAACAGTGGGTGGTGGCAGGGCAGTCACAGAGGACAGGGACGGGTAGGACATTTCAGGCTGTGGAGTAGGCAGGAATCCACCAAACTGCCCCTCGGGATGTCGCATTCAGCTGTGACCCCACAGTCTTCCCACTACAGAAGATACCAAGGGCTGATGACCAACTTTCCACAGATACATAGAGCAGGATAGAGGTCATGCCTGGAGCTCAGTATTTGCAATGCTAGATTATTTTTTTTGCTGCTCTCTGAGCTCAGTTGGCTTCCCTTTATCTGGAGGCCTCCCAAGGGATTTGTACAGGGGGGCTCTCAATGTGCCTCCCACCTCATTCCTAACCGGACACTTGCCAACATGGCAAATGAAGGACTACAGACAACATGCTAAATGAGAGAGGGCTCAGCATCTCTGTCGTGATGGAAGCCACCATAATATGGGGACATGATTCCCATTGAGCAGGTTTGACACCAGCAGAAGTGAATCCTTGATTTTTGTCACATTGGATGGCAAATCCCAGAGGTTTTTGTTCTCCCTGCCCTGTGGGCACTCAGCAATGGGAGGGTGACTGGCCCTCTGCAAACAAGCTGTTGCTTCTGCAGCTTCTTCATGCTCTTCTTGATCCTCCCCTATCCCTAAGGTGAAACTTCACGGTTCTTACAGCAGAAATTCAAGAGGGCTGGACAAGTGTGTCAGTGGGGAAAACTTTGCTAAAGCTCAGCATTAGTTGATAAAATAGTTATAATTGGGCAAGTCATCAGACCTTTGAGAAGTTCCTCACACCTTTCAGGAATAGACCTTTCACCCTGGAGGTCCCCTCTGCTTCCCCACCACCCAGCTGCATGGTCTCCCCTTGTCCTCAACACATTGCTTATCCTCAAAGAAAAAACCCAGGCTATGCTTTGTCAAGTGGCCTCCACACGGTCTCACTAAGAGACAAATTTTCTCCTGTGATAAATTAAACATCTCTTAGGAAAACACAAGAAAAGTTGAACTGCCCGGAGCAAAAGTCCAGCTTGACCAGTGTTCTGCTTCCAGCTGTGACCAACTGGGGATGATCAGGAAGAGATAACAAGCAGCAGAACAAAACTTGCACGAACCCTTCCCTGAGAGGCACTCCCTGTTCTGGCTATCAGCAGCTGAAGGTCTTCCTGAGCCAGAGATTGCATCCAAATCACAGACATGAGCAGAGGGGACACAAGAGAAATAATAAGATCTCCAAACTTATAACATAGGATCACTGCAGAGAAGAGCTAGCTGTTCTCAAAGAAAACAAAGACAGACCTCTCTGGACAGCCCATCAGAGGGGGAATCAGACTCCTGCCTTTTAATCTCTCCCCATATGTGCTGGGGATCAGGGAGATGCTTGATAACCTTTGTCTAGAAGGAGGAGACATGTTCACATGAGTTCCATGCTATTGTGTGTTTTGCTCTGCATTTGCATTTCCTTTGGTGTTGCATCATCCAGGTATGCTTCTGGCAGGAAAAAACTGACCGTGCTCCTGCCACATGTTTTGTATATGTGGATTTAATGAAAATCCATTTTCATTGAACTGGTTATTACTGCTTACATGATTACAAAATCTCGGGAAGCCATGGTAGAGGACTTTATCAGCACACGAATAGCTAACAAGTGATGTATTCACCATCAGCCATAAAGCACAGTATAGCTGATATATCACTTTTGCATAACTAGCCCACTCGTGATCCAGGGGCATAAAAGAAAATATAACTGGCACTACCAACACTGGAACAGGCTAGAAATTGCAGCATGTAACTGTGCAGGCACTTAGTTATTGCAGTGCCACGAGCGTCAGAACACAACAAATCCACGTTTCCCTTCTATTCACTGACCTCCTGCCCTGCTGCGTATTTCGTCAGATGGTTTCGGAGTCCACCAGTACCAAAGTTCAACTCCATGCAAAACCTCCATCCCTGAAGACATTGGGAGCCTTGTGTAGCCTCTAGCTGTATTGTGAAAGGCATGAGGAGTGTCAGCACCTCCATCAGTTTGTAAGCAGCACCATCTTGTTTTCAGCTCTTCCGTGCTGAGTGAGCTGGAAAAAACCCATCACATGCTCTTTGTTCCCAGGGCAGACTCTTGTTTTTATTAGAACATCTTGGACAGAATCTTGTCTCAGTTACATTGATAAAAATCCGGTTATGCTACTACAGACGACTAAAGTATTTCAGACATATCCTGGTGTGGCTCAGAGCAGAGTGTGTCCCTGTACTCACAAGGGACTCCTCGAGGAAGTTGATAAACAGCATCTGGCAGCACAGGAATCCACGCTTTGGATAAAATATTGTGCACAAGTATCATATGTCAAGCCATTCACATTGCACATTTAACAGATGATGACAAGATTAGGTAGACCTTTTTCAGTTCATGTTTGCATTTATCTTGCTGTTGAAATGCAATGTTTTGGCTGGGGAACCATGATAGAAGATGATAGGGGATTCCAAGCTGAAAATAACTGAGCAGCCAAGTATTCAAGCTCTGGCCAGAGTCCAGCATTGGTAAAGTAGGTTCGTCACTGTGACTTTAATTCATTTTTAGAGGAAGGAACATAGGCAAAGCAGCTGAACTGTCATGTAGTTCCCAGGCTGAACTGCTGGAGCTCAGAAAACTATAGCATGAGTGCTGCTGCCACCACTTTTATCTTTTCCTGAGATAAACCAGATGAAAACAGGAATAGACCGTCGCTCAGCGTAGGCTGCAATCTGAACCTAAACTTCATTGCAAGGTCAGGGAGGCTGAAACACTCAGGAGCTCAGAGGCCACCTGCAGCCCAGCCAGTACGTGGACCCTTGTCTCTGCGAGCCATCAGAGACAGGAACAGGGATACCCTCAGCTGCCCTTGGTGCTGCTGTGTCATGCAGCACATGGTGACTGACTGCTTCACAAGACACTCTCAAAGGGACCAGTGAGAGCCCAAAGGTAACTTTTAGATATAGCTAAGCTTTGCTAACATGAGACCACAGATTCAAGAGCTAAGTGCAGTTTTAGGGTGCTCGGCCAGGTTTGAGACCCTGTAGCCTCACACTGCAGATCACTGAACCAGCACAGATTGATGCTGCCAACCCAAGTTTGTTCCCAAGGCTGAGAAAGGGGTATGTTTATCCTGATAAACTCTGCTCTATCAGTTATCACCTGTCCTCCCTCAGCTGGCACAAACACCCTGTCTTGCACACTGGGTAGCTCAGCAGCAGCACGCTTGGACACAGCCTGGTCCTGATCGAAGCTCAGCATTGTGCTGAGCTGGTGGCTAATGACTGCACAGCCATGGGCTGCCCCGGGGCAAGACTCCTAGGGATCCCTCTCCATGCTTTCCTGAGGCTCATGCACATACAACATTGATTCTCAGCTGTGAAAATGAAGAGCTGTCATCTTGCTGAGGACATGGTGCACAGAGTTTGAACTAAAATGTAAAAACTTTTGAAGGCAAAAATAGTAGACTGCAAATTTAGCATTTATTTTTCTTTTCATGACTGAGTGCCAGCAGATAGGGCCATGTGGTTTTTTTAACAGATACACACAATTATGGTAACTGAGCAGCTGGATAGATAGTCCAACCAGCAGTTTCTCTGGTACTGGTGCCCACATGAGACCTGAAAATCAGTCCCTTGATGACTCCAGTGAGACCTTTCCAGGAACAGTGCTTCCAATCACAGATACAACACCAGGAAGGCTGCAGCTGGGGGAGAAAGAAGGGGAGAAAGAATTTGAAATAACTGTGGTGTTTCAGAGATGAGAAGTGAGGATTTCTGAGGCAAGGCCAAAGATGGGTCCTTGCAGAGACCAGCTGTGTGTAGGGAGGCACAAGTGCTAGCACCTGTGACTCTCTTGGGCTGTCCCTCTGCTGAACAGCTTCTCTTGCTGCAAATGAAACGCCTATACCAAGCTCCAGTCGGGGTGGTAACTGAAGCAACAGCTTCACAAAAGTCCTGTGTCAATGGTGTACAAAACACAGAGGGGGCAAGCCGGTGCTGTCCCACAGCCTTGGCCATGGTCAAGGAGGACTTCATCCTCCAGGGGACTGTTGCAGGGAAGACAGCCCTTTTTCTCCTCATTTACTTATGCTAATAAATCACTGGACCAAATTATACCTCTGCATTAGCTAAAATTAGGACAAGAGGGAGGAGCAGGACACAGTTCATTACCTGGTTGGAAGCACCGTTTCTGTGACAGTAGAGGTGAACTATCCTTGGCCAAGTCACCGCTGCTGCTCCCAACGGGAAGCCCGAAGAGTTGAGTGGTTTAGGCAGAAGAGCCTGTTGAAAGATCAGTTGGGCAGATAACCTACTTCCTGTTGAAGCACTGTTTGCTCTACTCTGCAAGTGTGAAGGGCTTTAGGTTTATTCTTGGCTATCAAAATGAGACACACTACAGAGGACAGAAAGTTCAAGGCCACCTAAGCATAAAAACCTGTAATTTACTAAGGGCTCAGCTCTTTGGTGAGCCTAGTGTAGCCCTCATCCACTGTAGTGAAAAACCATGCCCAGACAGGGGGTGACATGGCACAGAGACATGGGCAGAGGTGGGTCAAGTGCTGAGAACTGGTGTTGAGTGCCAAGAACATTTTTAGCATCCAAGGCACAAGATTCTGAACAGAGATGTGTCACATGCTGTTCACTAGCAATTTGCCACAGTCAGAGCCTCATTTTTGAATGGATTCTCCAAGAAACTCAGAAATCTTCTTTTTGGTGAAACAGGTGGCAATGATGTGCAGTGTTATGTGGTTGCTGTTGCTGAGTGAGCAGTATCTAATGCACTCTCCATGTGGCTGGTTCCTTAACACAACCCATTCTGCAATTACTTGGGATTTAGAAGTACAAAAGGATCTGTAGAAAGGCCAGAGCTTTTCCTCTTTTTTTTTTTTAAGTGCTGTGTTTTCTACTAATGTAAATTACTTTCACCTAAAGTCTTTGTAGTTGTCTTACCTGTGCTGTTCAGTTAGTAGCATGCAAAAAGGGATGTTATTGTCATCTCCTGCCAATCTCAGTTGAGGTTTCTTGCTCCATCAGTGTAACATTTCTCATTTGTAACTTATGAGATCTGTGACTCATTTATACCCCCAAGTTATGCCTTTTCTATTCAAAACTCAATTTAAATTTTATAATGTTATGCCATAAATCAATGACAGAAAAACAATGATTTTAAACTCTGAGCTTATAAGAAAGTTGTTCTGCATTAAAAATGTAAATAACAACAGAAAAGCAGTTTGAAGGACAAGGAACAAGGAACTACAGTTGAAGGTCAGAAGAAGGTCCATGTCCACCATTGGGTTAGTGATCTTTTTCAGTTTCTGCCCTGGCTGATTGGAAACCTTTAACCTTTCCAAAGAAGTTATGCAGCTATCCAATGAGTCAACAACATCTAATCTGGGAAAACCAGCAAAAAGTTAAGTAACATTAATTGCCTCTTCCTATGACATGCGGTGAACAGAGCAAAGTTCACCAGAGTGTGGTGGGAATTATCCCTGGGCAATTGTCAAAGCACCCTACGTGTGCCTGTGCTCACGCACACCTTCCCAGTAGAGCCTCTCTTGTCCCTGCTGATTTATATCTCCACTTTAGCAGCACTGGGAAATTCATGGTGCTTTGTAAATCAGTCCTGCAAACAGTGACACCTCTGTATGTACCTCACAGACATTTCTCAGTCAACCTTCACCACTGCTCCAAAATCACCATAGAAATTTAAACATCCCATAGGCAGCTGTATTCAGGCTGGGAGGGCGTTTCCATTCAGGGAAACAGTCCATCTTCTCCTTCCCATACCAAGATTTCAAAACAATGTAAGAAATCTTTCAGAAATTGTGATGTGTGACACACTGGCTGTACAGCAGGGAAAGCAAGGACCAGGATGGGCTGAATTTTTAGAGAAGTTTCCTGCCAGTGTGGTCTGCTGGACTGAGGAGCAGTTTCCCAAAAGGACACCAGTGGAAGCAAGCTTTAGAAACCAGCCGAGACTTGCAGAGCAGTCCTGTGTTTGTCAGGGGATGGAAGAGAAGATCTAACAGGTGTTTTAAATCTCTTGATATCAAGCATTTGGGTACCACAAGCATCATTACATTTCCTCTGGGTTTTTTTCCTGATTTTGTCTCTTTTGATGCATATACGGAGGTAATGTGTGATGAACGCTCCCCTTTAACAACCAGATCCCAGTGCTTCTCCACACCATCCCTTCACCTAACAGTGGCACCACATGGAGCCAGGCAGGGATGACAACTCTCCTCAAACTGTTTTCCTGAGAGCTATAGCCCTCTTTTCTGCTAAAGTTCAACTCTTCTCAAGAGGCTGGAGAAAATTCAAGATCAACAGAAACTCGGTGTGCTGGGCTGCCTTTGTTTATTACCAATTATATTACTGTCTTCCCCAGAGCTTAGAATTTCACAATAGCAAGTTTTGTCAAGAGGCCATCTCTTTTCCTGTTCCTATGGCACACTTTGCTTGCCAGGGCTAGGCAGTACTGCCAGCACCACAGGGGATATTGAGAAAGGAATGGCAAGCGGAGGTCAGCTGGAAAACACCAAACCATCCCTCCCAGATGTGTAGTAGCTTCCTAGAGAGGCAATTTGAGAGATAAAGATGACACTGATCACAGGAGTAAATGAATCAGAAAAACGAATGCACCTTCCAGGCTGGACAGTAAAGATAAAATAATGACTTGAAGTTGGTTTTGCTCAGCTTTTTGCTCAACTTCAAGAGAAGGAAGGGTTCAAGGCAAATGCACTCAATCAGTGTTTGAGATCTTTCAGTTGCTGTTTTATGGAACCAAAGGTCTGTGTCTGACCAGGGGTTTCAAGAAACTACAGATTCCTGTGTGGAAGGCTGAGTGGAAATTTAACTGTTTTATAGACATAGCATGATTTTTTCTTTTAAAACTGTGACAAGACCAGAGGCTGAGGTGGAACCGTCTCAGGAGCTGGTCTACTGCCAGGTCAATGGCGGGTTTGGAGTTTGAGTGTTTGATCCAGGTTGGAATTGCTCAGGAAATCACATTTCCATTCTTCTTAGGAGCTTGTTCCATGAAGCTCACAGTTGGGAATTATTTCCTGACATTCAGCTTACACTTGCCTTCAATTAGTCATTCTATTTCTCTTAACTATACCCCTAATGTTCTCCTAATTGCTTTCCTTTTCTTGTTAGTGTGTACACCCTTTCTTGTGTTTGCAGATGGATACAGTGCCCTATTAGTCACTGGTTAATTTGTACCGCTTCCATTTTCCTTCATATGTCAACAGCTTGAGGCTTTCCATTTATTGTGTTTCTCTGGCTTTCTTCTCACTGGAGAAAGCAGGCAGACTCCCTGGCACAGAGCAGTTACACCGCCTCAAAAGACAGCTGAGCAAAAAGCAGAAACATCTCTGGTCTGAGCTTAAGGAGATTCCCTGTCGCATGTCAACTGACAGTTTTCACGTTATTTCACTTGTGATGCTGCTCTCCGTGCTGGCAAGGGACATAAGAGACATTGCCATCTCCCTTTCAGCACACAAAGCTGAGGATGTTATTTGTTTATGAAATACTTGAGGGTAAAGGGACGAAAGCTCCAAAGCTTTAACATGGTCAGATGACTTGGGTCATCGTCAGCTTTCCCTTGGGCTCTGTGGTCCCAGAACAGGATGTCGCAGAGCAGCGATCCCAGCCACTGAAAGATGTTCTGCAAAGGCACTGATGGGCTGCACCAGGGCAGGAGGGGGTGGTTTGCAATATAAAAACTGAGGCCCACTTGAGTACTTGCCCTCAAGATAGGGCCTGGTGTTGCCCTTGTCTCATGCTGTTTGTTCTGCTGCAAAAGACCAGCTTTAACTTAGATGATGACAGGGTGTGGAGGTTGTGGAGGCTCTATGATCTTAAGTAATGAATATTAGCAGTATAACGCATAGAGGTGATCCCGCAGTAAGGTTCGAAGTGGATCATAAATCCTCCTGGAGACCTTAAGCAGCTCAATTTACCCCAAAATTGCAAATTATCTCCTAGGGAGTCCCCTCTGAGACAGGGTAATGCTGGGCATGGGTGATAAAGACACGCTAATGACCCAGCCCAGCAGCAACGGCACTTCAACAGTGAAGGACACCCATGGTTTGACATCCTCAAGCACTTGGTACATTTGCAGGAACCCTTGTAGTTCTGGCTGCAAGCGCTCTGTCCACAGGGGCCTAAAGATTTTGCCTCTTGCACGTCCTTACACCCAGTATTTGACACTTTCTTTGAAGGCAACCCTGAAAGACAGAGCATGCTACTTTAAAGTCCTCAGGCCATAGCCTGTAAAGGACCCATTGGCTGCAGGACTTTCATCTCTTTGATCATGACTATGGGGAAAAAAACTTAAATTTTAGGCTGATAGCAAGAATAAAACCTAAAGCTGCCTGCAGTGCATGCTTACTGGGTGCTGTTGTTCCTGGAGTAGTGAAAGACAATGGCCACAGCCTGAAACAATGAAAACCCCTCCTGGATAGGTGAGATACACCTTTAACCAAGCTGAAAATGATCCAGAGCTCAGTGAACACAACATGTCCAGGAGCAAACAAACACAGAGAGAAAGACTACATGGGTGGAGGAAGAAATAAAGCATCTTATAAATCACCACTGCAGCCTCAGCTCATTGGTTGGTGTAAGAAAGACAGCAGACCTGTCACCCCACTAGTCTTTCTTTAAATTAGCCCAGCTGAAAAAAGCAATTCTCCTGTTCATGCAGGTTCTTTGGAAGAAGCTGTTGAAAGGAAATGTTGGGCATACACCCACAAAAGGCCTGAAGGAAGACTTCCAGGGCAGCAAGATAAATTACTGCTTCAGCACCCTCAGCACTGGTCTAGCTCTTATGCCACTGTCAAGACAAGTTCAGTGACACCCAGAAGTGGCTTCCCAGCCTGTGGCCCTCTCTCACGAGCTTGGATGAAGACAGCAGAGGTGGTCCCAAGATGGTCTACTCGATGCAAACTAGGGGTGGTCTCAAGTGGCTGGTGGCTGGCAGTGCAGCTGCAATTCACCTCAGCTGGACAATTTTGCTTTCAGCGACTAGTGCAGCATTACAACTGGGCAGGGGAATGAGGTGTGATCACTTCTGAAGGGATGATGAAGCTGAGTCACTCCCAGACAGTTCTCACAGGTACCATTGACAGAAACGGCTCCCCAGTGCCCAGGAGTCAGCTGCTGGAGCTGATCTCAGCTAATCCCTAATTCCAGCTACACCCAGATACTGATCTGATGCACAGTATTTTGCCATGTGCTTGTACTGTTGACTGGTTTCTGCAAAGCTGGCTTTAGCTTGGACTCTTTAGTTTTGCTTTTGAGAAGCTCTGAGCATCAAGTCTTCTTCCCTCTCCAGGAGGCAAGCTAAGAACTTGGGGAAAGGTAAACAGATTTGGACACAGAAGCCTGAAGATTTAGCTAAGATCTATAAAGCACTTTCCTCCGAAGAAGATAGTGCCATTATTACTTTAAACTGTTCACCTCCTTTTCTTCTTGCAAGTCGCTGCTTTTCTTTCCTCCTTTGCTGGTTAAGCAAGGTCTGCAAGTGCAGCCACATCATGCAAAAACACATGTATTCCCATTAATAAAATTATCTATATTCAGTCCACTCCACTCAGATCTGTACCATGGGCAAAGCTGCAGAAGAACAGAGATGTAGAAGAGAGATAGCAAGCACATGGGCAAAAAAATTCCTTGGCTGTTGCTCATATCATAGTCTACTCATTTAGATTTTATTAAAAAAAAAATCTCTGAAGTGTGTGAAAGAGGGACTGTTTCCATTAGAGCAGCTCTGCTTGCAGTGTTTTCATATTTACTCACACCTCTGACTCAGGAGCTCTCGAAGCATTAGCTGTGCTGATTTAAGCAGTTACCACCTCCCCTGGAGAACCTGCAGGTGTGAACAACTCATAGGGACATTTTAAACCTCCTTAGCCAAAACCAGCAGAGCTGTGAGTCAGAGCCCCCAGCTGCACCTTCCCTGCACCCCACTGACACCTCCAGCTGCTCTGGGGTGATATGTTGGCCAGGGGTTGGTCTGAGGAGGCTGCCAGCCTTGGCTGCATTCAAGACTGGGCCCTTTGGGCTTTCCCAGCTCAGCTATCTCAGGGGGTGTCGAGTGGCAATGGCTGGAGAGATGATGGATGGTGCACAGAGCAGGGCAAGCACAAACAGCCCCTCTGCCAGGCTGTGCCAATCTCACGCCGCCATTCAAGGAGCTGCAGCATTGAAAGATAGTTTGGTTTTAGTGTTTAACCTTTTCTTTTTCATCTGCTTATTTAAATTACTAGAAGCACAACCTTCAAACCGATTATTTTTTAATTTACAGGAGGAGAGAGCAGTGCCCAGAAATAAAGAATAAGGAATAACTGGCGTGCAATTTCCATGTGAGGCTCTTGGGATAAGGGATGGTATTTCGGAGACAACAAGGAACTTAGCATCTCCTTGGCTATCAGAGGGGTGAAAACAGGAAGGAAAAATCTGGAGTTGTGATTTTAACGCAGTTTGTAGCAGCCTGCAGCCAGCAGGTCCTGTCTTCTCGGGGCCAAATGAGGATGAACCTGACAGTAGCCAGCGCTGGGCTGTGCAACCTATACTTATTCCACTAAGAAGCTTCTCCTGCAGTCAGCACCATCAAGGCAGACAAGGGACTTGTCCCACTCCCACAAACCTGCACAGAGCACAGAACCTGGGGCTTGCTGGCTGGCCCTGGCAAGCTCTGCCTGTTCCCTCCCAAGCATTGGCTTTGGCCAGGAGCGGGCAGTCAGGTGATGGTCACCCCTGTGCTGACAGCAACACACTGAGCAGGAGATGTGAGATAACGCAGAGCAAATGCAGCCCTGCACACGGGCTGAGCTTGATGCCCAGGGGTTTTTGTTGCTTCCCCAGTTGGTTGCCACAGCCAGGTCTGAGCTCCTCACTGTGGGTGCCAGTGCTGGAGTTGGTATGGTGCTAGGTGGTGCCCAGTCACTCATCAACCCCACTTGCATGAGCACACATCTGAGAGTGCAGCCAGACAGACCCACTGCGAACATTCATCTAGCTTCCTATTTGCCTGGCTTACACTGGCGTAAATTGGTTAAGAACAATTTAAGCTGAAACCCAAGCAAGGTTTGAAGGCTGTGGGCTCTGGCTCATGGGTTCTGGCAGTCCCCACCACAGAGAGCAGAGGTGTCCATGACCAGGGGTGAGTGCCTGGCGCCATGGAGGCAGGGTCAGCCCCACACCGCCCGAGCTGCCGCGGTCCCTGCGCTGTTGGACATAACATTGAGCTACAGTTAATGCCCAGGTGATGAATCACAGCTGAATGAGGAGGCTCACCATCCTCCTGCAGCCCCAGATCAAGCAGGGGTGAACAGAGAGCTGGGAACAGTTACATCTTTCATTGCTCCCACATGCACAGTCCAAACCGATGATTTGAAAACCCTCCGGCTAATGGACAAGTCGCTACAGCTCAACAAGTTTCTGCACATCAGCTGGTCCGTGGTAACCTGCTGTAAAAGCACACGTAGCACATTGCATGGCCATGGCAAAAAGCATTGGCTTCAGCCTGTGTGAAAGGCATCACTTGCTTCCTCGCTGGTTGATTTGAACGCTGCAGGCAGCAATTCCTGAATGCCAACCTGTAGGCACACATTTTGAGAAAATTAATAGTTTATACCACCATTAATAACATTTTGAGATCAGTGCACACTTCCATGTGGCTACCATTGAGAGCCCCAGGAACGGTGTCAGCCTAAGAACTGCAGCAGTTTAATTTTATTAATTTGTGAACTGGGCTTTTGTAAGACTGGGCTTTTTAAAATATTCAACCAGTTCTGGACTCCTAATTTATCTCCCAACAAATCCATTCTGTAAGTGTAACTTTTCACCTGATATCCTCCAAACTATCCTTCTCTGCGTTCAGCTCCAGTGAAACTGCAAAATATCATTTTCTGAGATCTATCAGCAGTCGGGTTTCTCGCAGCCCAGTATTTCGGTGTATTTGGGGGCTGCCGCACTGAGTGCTCACATCTCAGTCACTTGATTACTTTCTGAAAAATGATGTGGAAAACAAAGTTTGATGTATGTCAGCTTTTAAAGTGGACTCATGCCCCTAAGAGATGTTGATGTATTTGGAAACTCACCTCTCTGAGTCTTTCCCCTGTCTACAGACTCCAGCTTTTCAGGTGCTCTCTTTGCAGCACTGACATAGGTTTTCAGCAGAACACGATAACGCAATTTTGCCCTTCTTAATTCTTAGACCTGGCTCCCAGCCACCATGAATACAGCAACAAATAGCACTGGGTGTAGCATGTAGCTTTGAAGTCCAGAATCCCAATGACAGAGACATAGCAAGGGTTACCCTCCCTCTTTGCTTTTGCAAGAGGTGCATTTCCTTTTGTACCATTAGTGGGTTGCTTGGCATCTTCCTGCAGGGCAGTGCAATGCCCTTCACCCCGAGGGTCTGGACAGCAGGAGCAGGCTGCATCCCCTCCCTTCACTCCCTATGAGCATGGTGGATCCCAGGGCTGCTCTTTACAACAGCCAACTCACTCTAATCACAGTCTACTGGCATTACACATCTTTAGCCTGCTGCCATTCCCAGTCACACCATTGTTGGTTATAGCAGTGTCTATGGGGACTCAGGTTTAGATGCCCTGCTTTCCCCCAGGCTATCCTTCCTTGGCTCTTGCTCTTCCACCCTTCCACTGAGCATGTTTTTCATCTGGTCCCAGCTCTGCTCCTTCCCTTCATCCCCACTGCTCTTCACAGTCCTTTTTCCTGACTGATCCTCTCTCCTGCTCACCACCACGTCCCCTCTCAAGCCCTCTCCCTCCACTTGTAATGAGCCCATGCCAAGCATCTCCCCTCTACCCTTTCAAATCCTTCCTGTGCAGCTTCCCATGCAGACTGTGCTCCCACCAGTCACTGCCTCTGCTAGGAACCTGCAGGCTCCTGCTGTCACCCCCTGGGTTCACATCAGCCTGGGAGGTACCCATGGTGCTGGGGTGCCGTAAGCACCACATACGTTCGTTGCGAGAGTTATGAGGATTAAGAGTCCTGGCAGCATTATGGAGCACAGTCTCTGTAAGCACTTTATGTCTGCTTGGCAACAAGGGAAGCCTCCCAACATGGGAATTCCTCTGTCTTACTAGGAGGGTTTCCGAGAGTCCCACTTTCTCTCTGTTCATACAGATTGGGCCTTTCACTCTCACATGAAGTGGGATGCTCAGCACTCATGCAGTTCTCATACTGGAAGCCAAAATGATCCTCTTTGCATCTCCCTATTATTTTATAGCCTGGCAGCTGTACAAACTCTAGGAACATTAGGCTCCAGGGAGAAGTTTATGTCAATCTAAGGTACTTTGCAAACAAATGATCAGGATGCATTTCCCCCTGCTTCTCCTTCCCACAGTTTTTGGGATATATGTGTGATAGAGGCCTTAAAAAGAATCCCTCCTCTTTCATAACCCCTTTCTTAATGCTCCAGCAAAAAAAATCATGCTGCTGGTGGTTGGAATTTGCAGGAAACAGAGTTCTCCCCAAATGCTTTTGATTGCCTCTGCCTGATTTCCTTTAAAAGAAACCTCTTGCCCTCTCCTCTCCCTGGGCAGGGTCTATAAATAGCCTTGAATGTCTGGTTCCTAGAGTGACGTCTATATCTCAGGGAAGGTATATACAGTTACTGTGTTCAACTTGACCTCTTAAATTAGCTCAGCCATGAGAAGGTACAAAAGAACAACAGAAGTTATGTGACTGTTGATGTTTATTCCTGGGGAAATAGGAAGGAGGGGTGTTTCATAACCTGTTCATGTTCTTTAATGCTGGTGGAAATGATGCTTTGACACAAGCAAGTGGCAGACGATTGAATCATAGCTACAGCAATACAAACCAACCCAGTCCAGGGCACACACAGGCCTCCACACCCTTTGTTAGTGCCGCCCAGCTCCAACATCATCCTGTTGTTATTCCATGTGGCCCTGGACCTGCATCCGTACATGAGGCATCACCAGCTCTTTCCAGTTCTCACCATTTCTCCAATGCACATCAGCCTGGAGTAAAACTCCTTGACTTTCTCCTTGTGTAGCTAATAGATTTCATCACAATGAAGTGGCAGTGATAAGTAGGAAGATATTGGGCAGCTTTCTTCCCCTGGCTGTTTTCCAGCAAGCATCTCTATTTCCATGTGGCATCAGCCCCTTATCTGAGCAACCCTAGCCTAGTCTACCCAGCAGCCCTTTCCCAGCAGAACTTGTCTGCTCTTCCAGTGGAGCAGGAAAACAGTGAGAAGTGAGGAATTAAAGGCCACTATGGGCCACCTAGATTGCTCACATATCTAATCTCCAAGAAGGAGTATGGTGTTTCCTTTAGGAGGGCATATTTTGGTAGATAAGGGCTCCCTGCTATTTTACAGGGCATTTTCCAAAACCCATTAGAGTCAATGGAAAAGTTCCTGCTGGTTTTGATAGACTTAGTAGGAAGCCTTATTAGAAGAGATTTCACACTGAATCCTTGAAGTTTTGCGTAAGTGTCTGACTCTCCAGGCAAGCTTAGGTCCTTGTAAGTACACTGTCTCACATTCTTAATTCATATATCTTTGTTTTTCTGAGACAGAAAAAATTGAAGACTGAAGATGAGCCTATAATGTGAATCCATGTGTCTAAAAATGAACCCAGGAAGGAGGAATAAGTGAATTAGCTTGCTGAAATAGCTTTGATACTGAGCCTCCAAACAGCAGCACAGTATTTCTGATCTCAAATCCCTCACTTGTTCTTCCACCGGCTACTGATGAAGCATGCATTAACTGTAAGCTCCAGTTAAATTACTCAGTCGTGCATTTTATGACCTCATGAGTCTCTCCTGAAAGTTTTATCTACAACAATGAATTAACTTCCTTCAAAACTGTCAAGAATTTCATAAAAGCTTTGGAAGCAGACTGCTAGTTTCAGAAACCTACTAAAGAGCCAAGTCCTTGCTGACTCCTATGTATCCATCATGGATGCCACAGAAATGCATTCAGATCATAATCTCATTTCTAATCACCCAAGACTGATTTACTTGACTCCTGAGCTTGAGCACGTGAATTTGGTGTAAATGCATTCATTCCCTGAAGAATCCATGAATAATCACCTGGATTTAAGTGGGCTTTTGGACTGGCACAAATAACTTGAACCCACATATACTCTAAGTGGACTGCAGTCACAAACTAACCTGCTGCTTTTGTGGAATTTTCTGCAAACAAGCGAAATGTTTGCTGGGCAGCAGCTGAGGCTGTGAACCGATTCCTGGCTGGTTTCACTGATGGTCTGGCAGGCTGCGATGGTTCAGAGAGTTCTTAGGGAAAGCCAGAGCCTTGCACAGTTTGGCTGCAGGGGGGGAAGTACCAGTCAGAAATCATTCATTTCTGATGGACTTTCTGTTGGCTACATGATGGCACGTGGGAGTTTTGGGCCAGGTCCCAGATGGCAATGTCAAATCACAAATCCATCCATGCCACTGATGGCCCCGGGACTGAAAGGATGCTGAGAGAAACCATCTTTCAAAAAGGAGACTTGGATGACTAAACTCTGGATGTTCCTTCCAGATGGGCAAGGCTCAGTTTATGCTGGAATTGTTATGTGAAAAAGAAACATAGCCTTGAGGCTGGCAGGTGGGGTATTTTTATCAACACTATATTTTAACCAGAAATGGTTGAAAAACACCCTTGACGTGAAACATTTCAGAAAATTACAGCTTTAAAATCATAGAATCATAGAATGGTTGGGGTTGGAAAGGACTTTAAAGCTCATCCAGTTGCAACCCCCCTGCCATCAGCAGGGACACCTTCCACTCAAAACCTCATCCAACCTGGCCTTGAACACTTTCAGGGAGGAGGCATCCACAACTTCTCTGGGCAACCTGTTCCAGTGTCTCACCACGTTCACAGGAAAGAATTTATTCCTAATGTCTAAACTAAATCTACCCTCTTCCAGTTTAAAGCCGCTACCCCTTGTTCTATCACTACCTGCCCTTGTCAAAAGTCCCTCCCCAGCCTTCCTGGAGCCTCTTCAGGTACTGGGAGGCCGCTATAAGTTCTCCCCGGAGCCTTCTCTTTTCCAGGCTGAACAGCCCCAACTTTCTCAGCCTGTCCTCACAGGAGAGGTGCTCCAGCCCTCGCATCATCTTCGTGGCCTCCTCTGGACTTGCTCCAGTAGGTCCATGTCCTTAGGTTGGTGGCCCCAGGACTAGACGCAGCACTGCAGGTGAGGTCTCAGGAGAAAGGAGTAGAGGGGGAGAATCACCTCCCTCGACCTGCTGGCCACGCTTCTCTTGATGCAGCCCAGGATACGGTTGGTCTTCTGGGCTGTGAGCATGCATTGCCAGCTCATGTTGAGCTTAGGTTTTCTAAACAGTTTTCTAAAAGGTTTTCTTTGTGCTGTTTATTCATCTAGTACCAGAGTCAGGTGGAAAGATTTTTGCATCCCCTGGCCTGGGTTTCTACACTATTTGCATCTCAAATAATGTGACTTTGCATCACATCCCAGTTGAGGGCTTAGCTCTAAAAGACCGAGTGTGTTTGGGGCAGTGTTCTCCATGCTAGTGTCCCAGGGTGGACTGCATTATGCTGCATGTCTGGCTACTCTGCATTTGTCTCTTCAAAATAACATAATCTCCATGCATCTCTATGTCCTCCTGAAGTTCTCCATCCTTCAGAACTAAAAATTCTTTCTACTAGTGTAACGCTCAATTTCTTGCTTCTGCTTTCCCAGACAAATGGAGATGTGGCTCAATCCTTCCTCTTGGCCTCTGCTCTGGCCTCTCACAGCATTCTGGAGGTTGTCCCTCTGCCAGCTCCTGCCTCAAGGTGAGCCCAAGGCTCCCTCACCATGGAAATAGACTAGAATTCACAGCTTGCCTTGTTTAATCTCATGGTTCTTTAAAAGAGACCTGAACACTCTAGTGGATCTAAGTCCCTTACTGGAGGCTTGGCGGTCAGTAGTGCAATGTGGCTGGGCAACGGGGTTGTATTGGTCAGCTGGGCAGAGGAGCAAATGTCTCCAGGCCAAAAAAACAGACATGTTTTGTCCTGTCCATCAGTGCCAAAAGTGCTGCTTTGTGTACTAGCTTCTCTCCTGATTTTCTTCCCCAAATCACCTTTTTTCTCCCACTTATTTTCTCTGAAGGCGCTGCAGGAGAGGTGGGAAGAAGGAAAGAAAGATTCTGGATTAATATTAAAATAATTGGTTTTGCCTCACCTGTCATGCCTGCAATTCCCCGCTCAGTCCCAAAGGGCCACCAACATCTCCAAGACCCAGACTGCATACAGAACCATGGGAAAACAGGAGCAAGCACAGCACACAAAATATTGCAGAATATTTTCACACACTCTTGCACAAGCAGTAACATGAACTTATTCTTCCTTTTATAAGACTCATTGCAGGTGTCCTCTAGAAAGCTGTCATGGGTTTGTGGCCTGTACCCCTAGCACCTCTGTGCAGCTCTCAGCTGTGGGGTGAGTCATGAGACTTCTCCTCTCTTCACATGTCTGAGAGCTATTGTTATTACTTTCTATTTGCACTACTACTGGCCCAGTATCAGAATCTTGCTTGTGCTAGGTGTTAAACATCACAAGAGATGGTCCTCGTCCAAAGATTTTGCAATCTATATAGTTGAGAAAAGAAACAATGGGAGAAAATCTGAGAGATCTAGAAGAGAGGATCAGCACTTCCAGGGATGGCAACTTGGGAGGGGAGGATGCTCTGCTGTTACCCATAGACAAAGGAGGTGAATGAAATGGACCCTGGGCAAGCTTAAAACTTTCAGTTTTCACTATTTTTATCACATTTGAGGAGTGTTTCATCAAAGACCAGCCATGTCTGAAAACTGAGGAAAGTTGTAGCAATAACCATATGGACAAGGCAACCTTGCCAAGATGTGCATGGAGCAAATTTTTGGCTGTGAGGAACAGTCCTGCAGGCAAAGTAAATCATCATGAGACCAATTCCTGCCTTGGCTTCAGGGTGAAAACAAGTGTAATGGGTCTGCCTATTTACCAGCCTCACAAAACCCGTGTATTCATTGTAACTGTGGCTGCAGAAATGCACAACATTTGACTAATGGAGAACACCTCAGTCAAAGGAGACTTTCATTGACAGAGCACTGTATGTCTCCAGGGCTGCCTGTGTTGCCTTATGGAGCACGTTTTATGTTCAGGCTGTTCAGACACTGAAGTCAACAGGAAATTTTGGAAGATGAATCAGTAAAGTGAAAGGCTGACTAATTTGCTGTGCCTCAATAAAAAGGAATATAAACCAAGAGTAGAGATTTTGGGTCAGCACAGGGCAGCTGCTCCCCATTCGTTGCTGGTGCTGAGCTCTGGGGAAGGAGAGGGTCTCAGCACTGGGTACAGCCTGTGCCAAGGAAAACCCACCCTGCAAGCAGGGAGTTTGCACTTTACTGCAGCAATCGCAGGGAACAGCTGAGCCCTACCTAAAGCCTGCAGAAGGCATTGCTGGCACCAGGCTCTTCACAGAACTTCCCAAGCAAAGAACGTTCAAAATGCCAGGAAGGGAACAAAAAGCCCCATAAAATGAAAAGGGTCTCTGACAGTGGGTCCCAAGAAGCACAGAAGGAGTCTCAGCTGTCCAGTAATGATCTTCCTTTCCAGTTGCAGACGGGCAGCTTTCTTCGGTGCCAGGACACTTCTGTTCCCTATTCACAAAGTGCTGGTTGGAGTCCCAGGACATGCAGACATCTTGCTCAAAAGTTACAAATGAGGGCATGTCCTTAGCTGCTGACTGCATAAACAGCCCTTTGCCATGGGACTTCTCCTGCAGTTGGATACTCTGTCTATGTTGTGTGCTCCAGAACATCCTTCAAAACCTTTATGCTACTACAAGCAGGGAGGTGGAGGATAGAAACGGCTAAATATCCTCAGCTGCTGGAAATATTTCTATAATCTGGCCATGTTTCAAAGTGGTGGCTGTGGGCTCTGGAAACTGGTGTAGGTAAGTGGCACCCTGTTCCCAAGGGGTTGGCAGCACCATCTGCCTCTCCAGGCTCCCTCCCACCACCTCTAGATTGCATTTTTAAACTCCTGTTATGGCACAGCATCCTCTATCCCTGCCCTGCTGAAATGCCTAGTCATCGGAGGAGATGCAGGTCCCTGGCACGTCCCACCCTGGACACCTCAACAGCAATTCCTGTTTTGCAGAGGCTGGAGGACTGAGCTGTTTCTGGGAACATCCCGGACGTCAGTGGGGCCGCTCAGCCGCCGGCTGGCACTGCCACTTTGCTGTGGGAGGAAGGGGAATGGACACGGTGAATCACTGCACAAAGGACAAAACGCCACTTTCAACAAAGAGAACGTAATGGAAACTTAATTTTAAAAGTATTTGCCTTGTCCCAAGAACACTTGGGTGATACAGCTCTGGTTTTAATTCAGGGATGCAGGGACAAATTGGGTGTCTTAAAGAAAAGTCAATTAACACTCATTAAAAGGCAATGTTATCTTAAAGACCCTTGGGAAATTACTTTGTTTATTCAATATAAAATAATAACACATGGTCTATCTAGCCACTGCCAGCTCAGGATCTGGCAGCTTTCTGCAGCCATCAGCCAGCTCATTTTCACAATACCCTCAAGGAGAAGCTGATATAACTATTTCTGCTTTTCCACATGAGAACAGTGAAGAAAAGTGAGAGGAAATGACTTGCTTGGTGTTATCAAAGAGCCCTGTCATAACTCCCTGGGTCCTGGGAAGAGCCAAGGATAAGTGCTCCAAAATGCAACGTAAAAGGAAACTCAAACCTGCAACTTTGCCTTGTTTTCTGCACACAGGTAACCAGGTCTCATATCCGATATGCCTATTTACACCCATTGCACAAAGCATCTGAAGTGGTTGAAAGTCTAGCCTGCATCATGTTCTTGTATTCAGATGGTACATGAGGACACCTTCGACTGATGACTGCCACGTGCCCAGCTGACACAGCTGTCTGCCACTGCACTCTTAGAGTGATGAGGTGGCCCTGTGTATTGGGTTTGCATGGCAAGGTTT
>NW_010332528.1:31507-36044 GCF_000700745.2 Antrostomus carolinensis | reverse complement strand
CCCAGCCAGCTCTTCAGCCTGTCCAGGTCTCGTTGGATGGCAGCACAGCCTCTGGCGTGTCAGCCACTCCTCCCAGCTTAACCTGTTGAGGGCGGACTCTATCCCTACATCCAGGTCACTGACAAGACCGGACCCATCACCGACCCCTGGGGAACATCACTAGTTACAGGCCTCCAACTAGATCCTGTGCCACTGATCACAACCTTCTGAACTCTGCCAGTCAGCCAGTTCTCAATCCACATCACTGCCCACTCATCTATCCCACACCTTCTAAGCTTTGCTACAAGGATGTTGTGGGGGACAGTATCAAAAGCCTTGCAGAAATCAAGGTAGGCAACATCCACTGCTTTCCCCTCATCTACCCAACTGGTGATAACATCATAGAAGGCTACCAGATTGGTCAAGCCTGATTTCCCCTTAGTGAAACCATGAACAGCACATCTCATCCCACTTGATTTCAGACCCCTGTCTTACTGCTTTTTTTTCCTGTAAGTGGGGGCAGTCCAAAAGCTCCATGTTCATTTTCTTCTCTCAGTAATATGTAGGGGAAAAGGAAGACATTTCTTCTTACTGGGAACATCAGCTAGTTAATACACCTTCCCCACTCAAAACGACAGAAGCACGGAGGGTAGCTACAGGAAGACTCCTTAGGCCCACTGCAGTAGATGTTTGCTCATCCTGGGGGTGTCAGTGACTGCCAGAGCCCCAGCACTCCCCACAATGCAGGCTGCGAGAAAAAGCGGAGCCTGTAGGGACCCATGGGTGATATGAAAGGACGCAGCTAGGAAAGCAGTAGAGCTGTTAGCGTGAGAGCAGCCTTGCTCCCAGGTAGGAATAAACAGCAAGGACAGGGTAACTTTTCTCCTGGAAGGAAGCTTGCCTTGCCCTCACTGTACTGTCAACTGCACCTGCAGTGGCCTTTAGACACTGAAAGCTGTTCAGTTTGGTGTTTGGCTGAAGGGTCCAAAGATATCCCTCCAACTCTCAAGCCTTGTAACCAACTCTCTGTCTTCATCTAGGTTTCTGCAGTCCAGAAAAGTGGCTTGACCAGCTCTTTATTTCTGTCCTGCAACCTAGACAGTCAAGAGAAGTATTTCTAAGTATCTCAGCTGGCTGGCTTAAAGGAGGGCTGCTGTTGTTAAGTAGAGGATAGAAGTAGCTTCATAGTGTCCAAAGAAAGTTTCAGCAAGTGCTTAAAGGAATGTTCTCATAATTTTCTAGGACACATCTGAAAAACACTCAGTGGATATTAAAAAACAATAAACATTTGTCAGATAATAAATCCCAGACTATGTTTTCTTGATAAAGTAGATGATTTTGTGAAGACTCTTCAGTGACTGAAGGCAGATTCTTTCATGGTGTTGTCATTTACTATGAGCTTTGCTCTTTGGTACCTGGTTTTGCCTAAGACCCTCCTCTATGAAAGAGATAAAAAAGAGCCTAATTACCCTTGTGTAATCTTAAGGGAGAAATTCCAGTAACTGGTAAAGTAATAAATCCTTACTACAGATCATCACTCATTTTTCCTATAAATATATGCAAGACTTTTACCACTAGTTAGAGGGGGAGAAAGCAAGGGCTAGTGCAATGTCTCTGCTTTGTAACCACAATAGACTGCAAAAAAACCATCCCTCCCTCCATCCAGTTATTGTACTAGTCCAAGTGTATGCAGTGGGACTGTGAGTCATGTCACCAACAGCTCTGCAAGTCCAGAGCTATTTCTCCATCCTAACAAAAGCAATGCTGTAGTTCAGGATGACAAATTCATGAAACATCTGTGAAAGGTCACGAATCAACATGCTGCTTTGGGACAAACAGACTTTCTTCTGAGGTCCCACATTTCTGCTTCTTGGTACATGCTGCCAAAAGTTATATTAAAAATATCATAAAAAAGAAAAAATGTGAATACAGCATAGCGCTGCTTTTATTTCGTTTTTTAGAAACCTCAGAAAGGCAGTTGTAATATTTTAAAACAGCAAGCCAGCAGCCAGGTATTAGTGTTCTTCACACTGCAGATGTTTTCTTGCATCCAAGCCAGATCTGCTTTTTACCCATCTCTGCTGTCCCTTTCCCTGTCTGTATAACCTATGCCAGGAAGAGGGAACAGCCCAGGGGCTGGAGGCTGCATAGTTTCCGTATCTCTCCCTTTTCAATTCTGGAAACTGCTCCCAGCAAAGCAAGACAGCTATGAGGGTGCCTCCAAAGAAAACAGGCTAACCAGGGTTAGGACTGAGAAGAGAGGTGAAAAAGACCCTTAGGGTAGGACCTGAAGAAAGTTCTCTCAGGCATCTATGTCCGCACTTGAAGGGGAAAATCCGCTCCCTTTGGGGAGCAGAGAGATTCTGCCTCTGGGATGAGTCAGCCTGCAAGAGCCCTGCAGATCATCATGTAGCAATTTCCAAGCAGAAATCCCCTCGTGTGGGTTTTACATGGGAGAGGACAATCTGGCCCAGGTTTAAATACCTTGCAATGTGGTTTTCCTTTCTGTTTTGTCACTTATCGTTATAGACGTTGCTACTGCTCCATCCATTGTTACACCAGGCCAACACGCTTTCCATCATACCCACTGTTTCCAGTTGCTTGTAACTTTGTCAGACCTTTAACTTTTAAGGGCTGAAATCTTCCATGCTTTTTCTCTGCCTGAGGTCGATTAGGCATTATCCCCAATAGATCAAATGCTTTCCAGAACAAAAACTACCTAAAAAGGCAATTTTCCCCACCCACTTGTCAAGATCACTTCTACTTCCTACTCTGAACCTCAGCAATTTGACAGAAAGACAACAGTGAAATTAGAAAGGTGTCTCACACCATCTCTTTTATGGTTCTTTTCGATCCCTTTGAAGTGGAGTTCATCAGCATGGTACAAATGCATGGCTATCCTGCATGCATATTTAAGTTTCATCAGTTCTCAGTTACTGAAGCAAAGTGTAGCTGGTCAAACTCAAGCTCCTGCCACACACATCCCAGGCACTGGTGAGCCTGGTGCTGTTCAGAAGGGGCTCTGTGGGGTTCTCTTGTCTTATGGGAGAGAGATACTGTGACACACACTGTTCCAAAGTCTATTTTAGGCTGATACCTTGGTCACTGCTGCAGCAGTAGAGCAGCTCTGCATTCCCAAGTCACCAGGCAGACACATGTCTGAACCATCTCATCTGTGTTATTGCCAAAAACCTGTCTGTAAAATTCTGGAGGATGCACATCATGATAATCTTATCAACCATTGTTGTGGGCCCAGCATGCTGGTATTTTAAATTGTACTGATACCAACTTTTTCTTCATCTTCCCTGGTGCAGTGGGATCACAGGTCTTTTGCACAGTGGGAACTATTTGTGACTAGCTCCTTCAGAGGTCTGGCCTTCTGCATGACCTTGCAGGGCTGGCTCCCCTCACACAGAAAATGTATTGCCACCAACTGGGTGCACTTTGCAGAGCAAGCCATGCAGCTGTAGGTATTCCTGAGCAGGATTTCCATGCTCTCGTTTCCCACATAAACCTGGTGATTAGCAGATGATCTGTTAAGGGACCTTGCATCCATATTTTCTAAACCTTATTACTAACATTTCTCATAGAAGTTGAGGATGGGATATGCCCTTCATACTTACTGAGTGGAAGTAAATGAAAATTGTAAGCAGTTTTGTACAGTTTGTATAGTACAGTTTGGAAAAGGAACAGAAAGCACCAAGCAGCTCCCCTCCAAGAGCCCATCCTATCACAATAACACTTGTCACAGATAGGAAAAATTATGCACTTCTAGCTTTCTAACATTATCTGAGCACTTCTAAAAATCACTATGAAAAAATATTATTCAAAAAAATTTGCTTTCAAAATAAGGGCATTTTTTTGGTAGGAAGAGATCTGCTGAGACACCCATGCTATTTAACAGCCATATATGTAGATCTATGTTCATGAACTGCATTTATTTTAAAGGAACTGCTTGGAGTGGCAGTCTTATACACATACAGGCTGGGACATCTTGTCATGCACAATTTTCTTGCATCTTGGCATTCACTACAGATGTATTTCTGTTGTTTCTTCACCACTTGCACTATACTTCATTGTGAAAAAACCCCAGTAGTTCATTATACTACTTTTGAAGAGAATAGATTTTAAAGTTTTTGAAGCAAGAAGATTTTTCGTTCTCTGTTTGACCAGCACCAACAGCACTACAATCCAGTTCAAAGACTAGGCCTTTGAGATGCAGGTAATTCAATACCAGAGAAAAATGTGATTTTTCACAAAAAAGATTCAATTCTTCATACATTTTGAAGCCTTCTCCTGAGTCAGTATCTAATGGCGTACACCTCTGCCATACTCCAAATATTACACTCGCTTGTATATTAGACATAGACAATTACCAGGCCAAGGGAATATTTTGCTTTCAGTTTTACTCCTGGCCCTGTTCTTGCTTCTGCAGATTGCACAGATCCAAAAGCCAATGACCTTGGATAATTTGTGAAGGACAATTAACACTCAAGCAAAAGTGTTCCAAAATCCATCTACTGCTACCTTGCCAAAAAAAAGGACAAAGTCATAAAAT
>NW_010332528.1:0-31481 GCF_000700745.2 Antrostomus carolinensis | reverse complement strand
GGGGAGGGGGAGGAGTGGAGAGAAGGGAGAGCTGACTTAAAACTTAAGGAAGGAGAAAAGACCACCAAGAGAAACTGAAGCAGGAATAATACACTGAATGCCAAATCAGTATATTATATTCTTGAGCACTTGGCAAACTTGTGTGGCAATCTGTGAACCAAAGAATATAGGGAAAAATAAAAGCTACTTGTTTGTAGTTGCTTAAAGAATAAAAATGTCCACATATGCAACAGAAGAGAACAGGTGATATATAAAAAAAATACATTAACATTCAGCAGTATTCAAAATATTGGTGGCATAAGTATTTTCTCACTGCTTAAGTTGCAGCAAAACACAAATGGATCTTCAAATAGAAAAAGAGATTCTCCAAACCCACCTCTATTTCTTCTAGGACATCAGTGGAAGGAAGAATTCTTCAACAGAGCCACAGCCTGAGCCTACCTTCCCATCACTAAATGCCTTTTGGAAGCCTAGCTTTGAACTTTACTATCTTCATGTTTGCTAAAATTATTCTACATACTGATTTTCCCTCAGCTACTCTTTTAGAAGTTGTTAAACTAAGCTGCTTTATAAAGTACCTAATACACTTGTATATCCTATCCTTGACAGGGTCTTGGAGATCACCTCGCTGTTGAACAGGTCAAAGTCAAAAGTTTCACCAGGGGATGGCTCAGGCAGGAGAGGTACAACACAGATTATTTGTAGCAGAAGGATCATAATTTGAATCATGACTTGGAAGACATTTATTTCAAGCATCACTTTTACAGACAAATCTCCCTGGGTGACAAATCTTTCCCATAAGTACACTATAACTAGTCAAAAGCACAGCCACTGTGGCAGTATAGAAATGCTCTGAGACTGGTTAGAGCTACCCACATATTAACATCATATACAACAGTTGTTTCAAAATGAAGGAGGATTTAAAATTACACTGGATGGATTTTTTTTTATAGGCAGTCATAGTGTGCTGGAGGTAGACCTTGTAGAGCAGACACTTCAGTGGAGAAGGCTACTGTGAAGCATGATCTACCTTTACCTTTCTTTCTTCTTTTCATTTTTCTCTTAATAAGTAGAATTAAGATCATCACATTATATGATGCAAAGCAGAAAACCTGTTCATCCAGTGCTCTCATACAGAACCCAGTGCCTGTGGTTTTCAATGCACTCCCCAAAGGAAAGTGGAGCCCAACTTTCCCACTTGATAAGCAACAAGAGTGCAGCACAGAGAGCCAAGTGACTTCCCCAAAACCATGTGACAGATTGGTGGCAGAGATGGAAGCAGAATCCATGTCTCTGCCATACTTTAATGCCTTTATCCCTACCTGAACAAGGGAGTAAACTGAAATGCAATGGAGAGGAGCTCGCAGTGACTGCTACTCTTCATTAAGCTGTCCCCTCATAATTGTCTATTGAATATGGTGCCCAACAACTGAAGGAATGGGAAGGGTAAGAAATGAACTGCAGTTTAGGGACTCAGTGTTGGCAGGAAGTAGCAAAGATGTGGTGACTAATCTCAAAGCCTCACTGAGCTGAACTGCAATATAGTCTTGGACTTCAGCAAAAACCTCAGTCTCCAGTGAATTGTCACGTACTATAGCTTTATAGGCTTGAAGAGAAAAGCCACCAAAAGCTTTTTCACAAACCTCAAAACCACTGTCTGATCATGATGTTCATAGTCCCGCTGTGTACCAAACCTGATCTGCAGCAGTGTTTTAATCATGGAGGTCTGACCAAGAATAATGGGGGAACAGAGTGAAACATTTTCTGGGGGGAGGAAAAAAAAAAAAGAGTATGAAAAATCTTACATGGTTTGCTCAGTGCTGCACATCTGTCTCCTTTCTCTGCTCTATTTGGCAGTCCAGTTGAAATGCTTGAAGTTGTTCTTTTAGGCCAGTTGAACTGCTAGTTGGTTTTCTTCAGAGCAAATCTGGGGATACCTGGATTTTGCAAGAGAACAACAAACCAACATTTTCCATGTAATTCCAGAAAAAAAAAACCAACAACCAATCAAACAAACAAAACCTCCTGGCAAGCTTAATATTTTTTTCATTTAAATACCTGGACAATGCACTTCCCAATTTGTAAGTCAGTCTTATGGTAAGAATTGCAGAAATGAGGACTGAAATTGAGATTACCTTTATTCTGTATCCTCTCTTATTGTTCAAACCTAACTTTGTCTTCCCAAGCAGAAAACAAAATATGTGTTAATTTAGGTGTATGATACACAAAGTGCTAGTGGAATATTATCCTAAGACTATACACATATAAGCATATATCTTTCATAAGATAACTAGCTACGATGCAGTTGCCTTCTCTTCCACTGGGTTGGTGGTGTCACTCATCTATTCAATAACAAATATGGGCCTAAACTTTTTTAAGCTCTAAGCTTTATCCATTATTTTCTCTGGAAAACGTCTCCATTTCAGTCTAGTTTTTGTGCTCCAAAGGACAGAGCAAGTTGAAGTGTTTACTTAAGCTAATAAACCACCTGGCTGGCACAATTCAAGAACAAAGCCCTGCATTGGTATGCAGCACCTTTAAAACTGTAACTCACTTGCAAGGACAAGAGCAGTAACTTAGCTCAAAATAGGTATGCAAATGTTGGCTGTACTGGATCACTAAGCCACCTCCTAGAGAGTCATTTACATCTACTTAAGCAGAACAGAGTTTACTGGAATACAGAGTGCTTTCTGAAATATCTATTAGGATCTAGGCAGGACAAATTTTATTTCTTAATGAAAAAGGTCAAATTCTGCAATCCACACACAAGTGAGAATTTTGAAGAGCTAAGCACAACACATTAAAAACACCTGTCTTCACATAATCAAATGAGTCCGAATCTCCAAAATAAATGCCAACATCGCTTCAAAGGCAAATGAGTTATCTAATGTGCTTGTATGTGGGAATGCAGTTCTCCCTGCACTGACAAGTTTAAAACATCAGAGCATGCAGCAGCCATTCCAGGTGAACAAGCTTTCTACAGAATTTGAATCAAAAAGCTTTATCAAAGGGGTTTTTTTCCTTCCTGCAGAGACAATAGTTGCCACCCTGAAGTGCTAAGCATGGCAGCTTCTGTAATGTGTCTATCTGCCTGTGATCACCTCTTCAAGATTTGAAGTCTACGTACTAGCAACAAACAGCCATACACAGAAAATATTTGATTGAACTGATGTATTTTCACTACACAGGATTGTGTCTGGCCCTGAATCTTTTCCAGTGCTGGTTCATGCCAGCTTTGCAATAAATCCATTACAAACAGCAGAGTTGCAGCAGCATGAGCCTACAGCCTCCCTGCCTCTGGTGGGCTCATCTGTTAAAACAGATGTCACCTCCCTTTGCCCATCACTAGTGAGACAAATGGAAATCCGTACTTGCTGCTGAAATGGAGCCAATGCCTTTCCTGCCTGAATCTTTAATCAGATAATTACAGGTGTGGCTAGACAGCTACAGCAGAGACGGAGCAGGCATCAGCAGCTTTGGAGCAAGTGCCCCTTCGTATAAAGTTTTCCATAAAATTGTCTTTCCTAAACTTTACTTGTAAGTCTTAATGTGCCATTTTATGCAAATACCTCAGGAGGGCCTGATTTTAGGATGCTGGTGTCTGATGAGGTGGAAGGAGTGTATGAGAGATCCTGGACACAGTCAAACCAATCTGAGACTTTGCCCTTCGTTGTTGACTGGAGACTGATGAGAACACTGCTACAGATTTTAGCTCCAGTGCAGTAAAAGTATACCTAGATAACCAAAGTGCTAAGAAAGTAAAAAGTAAAGGCCAGTATACACCAGTCGTAAATTCAGACATTTTAAAGAATGCTCATTAGATGATTTAAGCATTTGCATAGCCTGTTTATATGTCGGTATGTTTTTGCTTCTCTACCACTATTTTTTTCTGCAGCATAGATGAATCTGTATGAAGTCTATTTAGCACACAAAACCTAAAGGTGGAACATATGTGTCTGATAAACAGCCTGTTACAAGCTTATTGTATTTCAGGATTGTTCCACTTCAGTTTACAATTTGGTTTATGTTCTTTTGAAACTGTTTTGGTAAAACTGGGATTAATTTAATACACATTTTATTAAAATTGTTTACAGTAGTATAAAACAAAATTATGAAGTACGGCAGACATTGAAGTGCTGAGCTGTCTATAGTGTTTAGGACAACTGAAAATAAAGGATGTCAAACTACAAATTCCACAAGTTTCCCGATTTCCTGGCCCCAGTCACCCTGTCTCAGATCCATGTTAGAGTGAAAGGTCCTTTATACAATTCAGCCTTCCTTAGACAACATGATAGGTATATCATTAAACTATTTCCACACAGCCACTGTGTTCAAACAATAAAATTCTTAGTCCAAGTCGTTTTGTAAATATGCTATAGCTGTTCAAGGGCTCTCTGAGCTCATGTGATTGGATTGATGGCCCTCAATGGTCAAAAGAAAGGAAAATTATCCACTGGGATTTTTCCATCTGGTTTACATTGCAGTTCAAACTCTATGGATCAAAGAAAAAGCGTTTTCTCTTTCACTGCATTATCTAACATGAGCCAAAATATTTTTGGGTCTGTTCAATGGAAAAGCAAGAAAGCACTACTTTATGGAAACTACCCCTATTTTTATTAGTTTTCAAGTCACTTTTTAAAGTCATAAGGCATTGTAATAGACATGGGCATCAGCCACGTGCGTGCTGGGACAGGGAGCTGAACAATGAAATCTTTGCTCGGTTTTTAATCTGGTCCTTAAGAAAAGCTATGACACCCATTCCTAGAGAGCTAATCAGATGCCTTCAAGTTTAGAGGCAAATATAAGCAAATTTTTTGCTTTCCATCTCCACAAACCAATAACAGAGCTACCAAGTGCTTTTAGAAGTTGTAAGGCTATCCAACCTTTAGGGCTTGGTCTGAAATGCAGCAGTCTAGTTTAGTTAGTCATACAGAGCTTTGACCTGGAGCCTTCGAAGGCAGACATGCTCTGCTTTCTTTCAATTTTAGGTACTTTCTTCTAATGTTTCTTAGTCATACCAACAGCCCCTCTAAGTCATAAGTTCTGGTGCTCGCTTCTCATTAGCTGGCACCTAACCATACCACCTAGTATAGGTAAATACAGAAAAAAAGCCTTCTAAAAGAGAGAAAACAAAGGAGGGGGGGGGAAAAAGACCCACAACAAAAAACCAAAACCACAAAACAGCAATATGCAAGAAACATGGACTCTTTTGCATCCTAAGCTTTCCAGGAATGCAACAAATAAAGAAGGCTTTGAACAGGCTACAGACAGGTACATGACAGGGTACAGACTTCCAAGAAAAAAACCAAAATCGAAATACCCCACAACCAAAAAAAAAAAAAAAAAAAAAAAAAATTTAGCCATAGTTTTGTAATTTTTTCTGTGTCTCAGGCATTAGAGAGACATTTAGTAGCTATAACTTTACAGAAAAATGAAGGATGGCAGCTGTGCAGTCAAACACTTTGTTCTGGACTGCTTACAAAGTCTTTTAGTCATGTCAGTGTTTTAACCAGGATTGGAAATCCAAAACATTTTTAAAATTTCTGGATTTAACTTAGAAGAAACATAAAGATAAATTAGATATACAGAATGTACCCATCAGATCTTGATGGGAAGACCCTCTTACAACAAGTAGCACAGGCAACTCAGTGGACTTACTCTACAAAGTCTGTGAACAGCCCAACCTTGCAGAAGGTAAGGAGCACACATGGGAGCAAGCACAGACATGCAGAATGTCCAGCTGCTGGAAAAAAACTTCTCTGTCTGCAGGAAAACCAGACTTTTTTACATCAGTCTGTGAAAAGGAAAAGAATATACCCAAGACCAATCCAAAATGCACATATTCTGAATAAAAAAAAGTTTCGGCAATAGAAAAGAAAAAATATCAGATTTCAAACGCTAGCTACATCCATTGCCTGGAATATTATGCTGGATTTAGATGAGATGATTATTATTAACAGGACATGACTACAACTGATTAATGTGACATCTGAATCTAAAATAAGAATTTGCAGAGAAAGTTCAGTCATGTGGAATACAGATGTGTGAAACTTAAGGCATACACAGGGCAGAATAATGAGAGAGTAAGGAGAAAGAAAATATTGGAAATAAAAAGTTTGTATTTGCCTATAGAAGTGGAATACCTGTTCTTAGGTTGAAAAGTATCAGAGCAAATATTCCTGGAGTAGAGTTCATTGACTGAACCAGTTCCTGCCTTAGCCACAGATTTACCAGCCTTTTACCATTACCAGGCTGTGCACAGTGAGGAATAGAGGACAAACAGGACTGCTTCTTCTGGTGGCAGCTTGCAGTCAGACCAAGCTCAACATGATGTAAAACTCAATGTAAGCAAGAGTACAGCAAAGGAAGAGACAAATTACCAGCAAGTATAGAAATAGCATAGGCATTCCACTACTGTCTGGTTTTAATATTAGAAAACTTCTTAAAAAAAACCAAAAAAACCCCAAAACAAAACAAACCTTGTTAAAAACACATGACAGAAAAGGCAGAATGAAAACAGTCTGAAATTGCACACACAGCTACATGTAAGCAAACGGTTAAGTTCAGGGTACAAGTTTGGCCTGAGAGTATTTGTTGGTATTAACTCTGGATAGTGATTCTGCATTGCTCGTGTCGCTATCCAGATCTCCTTAATAAATGATTTCATGTATAATCTCTATATTTGATACTTATGGCAAACTAGCTGAGGGTAATGACAGACATTAGATCACTGTTTCACTATTGTGCTTTACAACAGCTGTGATCTGAATGACATTTCTTCATAGCCAGGGAATTACAGTTAAACTGTCTTATGGAAAACAGTGTCAATATTGTTAAAATGATATTTCAAAAACATGAAAAGTTAAGTTTGCATAGGTAGAGAGCATTAATCTGCAGGGCAACTCATCTGGGACTATCACATGTTGAAATTTTGTATAATAAAAGTATTTGAAATAGACCACTAATGCTAAAAATAAGGGTATCATAAGTTCTTGCAAATAAAATGAGAAGGTGAGACAAAGAAAAGCATTACAGGCATAGGCCTCTGCACATATATAGTACCAAAACCACAGTCCTCATCCCAGGAGCATGGCTCTAATGAAGCTGCTTCTATGAGTTGATTGCTATGGTCCTGAATACAACAGAGCTCTGCACTTGAACTCCTGCGTGGCACTGTGTTTTAGCTTCCAAAAAATACTGTGGGAATTGGAGCCATTTTTCAGAGCAAACTAAACAAAGACTTGAGCCACAGAGATGTTGCAGAAAAATCCCCACTTAGAACAGATTAGATGGAGGTGAAAGTCAGTGTGGCACCAAAAGTTTTGTGAGAGTAAAAAACACATAGCCAGCATTTAAGTTCTGTGCATCACTGACAGGAGGAGAGGAAAATAAGAGAGGCTTCAGGTTTTTGCAAGTCCCCAGGCATGCACATATTATTACATGCTAAAAAAAAGGAAAAAAAAAAAGAAAAAAAAAGCGCCAAACTATGAATCTAGAGAGAAAGAGCATTTATCTGGCAACTGCAGCATGGGCTAATTTCTAAAGGAGCTCCATAAAACCCAACGGAGAGGCAGTGTGAGCCAAAGGAGGGGGGGAGGAGAAATAAAAATTTTAAAAAGTATCTGGGAATGGTAGTGAGTGTACATGGAACCAAGAAAATCTAGCACACTGTTTTAATATTCCTTCCCAATTGCACACAATCATGATCATCTTGCTGTGTGATGTTTTGTTCAGGTCTAGAAAGACCAGGATATGGGAAGTAAAGAAAAGTGGAGCTCTTCACAAACTCCAAGATTGGAGGATTTAGAATAATTCATGATGTATTTAATGTTAGGTCCTCTGCTGCTTATGAAGCTGCTAGAAATAGAGTAAAGTTTAATGTACTCATTTGTCATGCATACAATTAAAACAAAAATCCTTTCACTGATTGTGAATTGTTTACAGAGACTAATTACCTATATATCCATTTGAGACAGGCCAACAACTACCTAGTCTGTCCCCTGGCTAGATATGAAAGCAGAGTTTACAGTTGGAAAGGATGGCTTAGGAAGCTTGATTCTCTTGGAGGAAGTTGGCGGTACATAGGGAGGAAGAAGATTAAAAAGCATTAGACATTTTAGACATGTAAACTTTCCTTGTGTGGGTAGTTTACATTGCCTGATATGTCCTTTTCTAAAATATTAGCTTTATTGGCCGGAAGCTAAATTCTCTGGTCACATTCATGGACAGCTCTCATGCGAGCACAAACTCAGACACAGAGGATCAGAAGCAGTTCTTGAAGTCTGTACCTTGGATGATATGAAGAAGAATAAAAAAAAAAATCTTGTTCTATGGAATAAATATCACTGCCAGCTTATTGCAAATACTTGTGGACAAGACGCCCAGCAGATGTGCAAGTGTATAGTATTACTAACTTCAGTAACACAAAGACAACTTACTCTGGGTGGAGCAAAGCCTCGAGCCTTCACAGTTAGCAAGTTTCACTTCTGTGGATATTATCTGTTTGCACCGATAATGCTCAGATTGCTGAGCCATTTCCAGAAAGCAAAACATGGGGCTAAGCAAAATATTTTTTAAAATAAGTTGAATGATTGCCCTTCAAAAATAGAAGCCTTGCACAGAATATGTTTGCCTCTTGTTTTGGCTAACAGGAACACCTCGCAACTCCAAAACTTCATTCCCCTGTTGCTGACACCCCTGTACAAGCCCTCTATGAGGCTGACAAAGTACATATTCGTGTATATCCAGATATATAGCTGGTCTGCTGCGATAACTTTCTGTTTTCTCCTGCTGATGAATTGCATTTGGCATGTGGAGTGGTTGCTAGCAACAACATATGGCATCCCTGCCCCATAGGAAGAGCTTTATGCAGTTTTGCTGTCCATCCTCAGGTGGCCCCAATCCTGCAGTACCACGGTCAAACCACCCTGGCAGCGGCTGCTGCACTGTCAGGCAGATGGGCTCTGGGCAACCACGTAGACTCAACACAGGTTAGCAAACCAAGGAGCAGCTCAGCCTGCGAGGCCCTACTTGTGGCTAAGGAGACCCCAGAGGAGTGTTAAGGGGGTCCCTTCCTCTACCAGTTGTGGGACCCAGTAGCACGACCCAGCACCGACTGCGGGGATTTTATACTTTGTAAGGGTTAAAGTGCAGTGAGGCAATGGCAAACATTCTGGGTGAGAGACAAAGCCATTTCTGTGAATTGTTAAAAGCCTTATATGGGTTGAGGTTCGTAATTTTTGACTGTACCTGGCTGCCCAGTACAGTGAGGTAATACATCTTCTCACTGGGTCAGGCACAGTCCCACAAACTGTAGAGCAGTCCTTGCATCAGCACTCTTCCATGTGCACCTATGCAGGCCAGATGTTTGTGTTTTACAGCCTACAATAACAAAGACATGAGGCCCACTGACTGCAGGCAACAGTACTCCAGCATCTCAGACCAGATTTCAGTTTCATCTTCAGGAGACATTCAAGGTGTTTGTGGCAGTTTTCTGTTGGCTTTTGAAGACAAGAGGTTTTTCCCAAAGGATTGGTTGAACAAGCCAAAATACCTGTTTTGGCCTTCATAGCTTGCTGAAGCAAAAGGGATTTTTTCCTTTGTAAAAATGCAACAGAGGCAGTTAACCAGCCACATGTACCTACATTACTAATATATTTTTACTACATTATTGAAGCCTGGTGGATTAGAAAGCCTGCTGCATAAATTACACTTTGTGATTCTTTGCCAGAAGCTCAGGGGGAGACTAATTTTAACCAATCATCATCCAATCTCCTCCTTATGGGCTGTACTAATTTTCAAGGGATAAATTCACCACAGCACTCAGGGCTCTAGTTTCTAGGCTCTTTTTAAAAAACAAAACAAAATAACCCAGAATTATATGATTACATAATGCAGAAATACTTTCAACTCATTACTATTATGAAAAAACAAATAAAAGTATCAAGTTGAACATGCCCAGAGTTGTTGCTTTGGGAAAAAGCTTAGTAGAGGGGAAAGCAACGCAAGAAAAGCCCCTTTGGGCTTTAGAGCATGACTCAGAAGCCACAAGATATTACTCCCAGTGCAGACTGACACCTGCTGCACTTTCCCTTTACGCTCTGGATGCAGGTGAGGCCAATGGTGAGTTCGGGATCAGTCCAGCGAGCAGAGCTAGCCAGAGGAACCACAGCAAGGAAAGAGCCCGTCAAAAAATCTGGGGTTAATGAACTGTGTGGCAGCACCTTCAGACTCTCATTTCATTCCAATGAATGGTCGTAAATGGAAATTAAATCCACCAGCAAAGCTAAAACCATGAAAGGAGGAAGAGATTTACACTCACCTGCATGGGGAGTTTTGAATCCCTCATTCCCTCAAGACAGACTCTTAACTCACCCAGCAGGAACTGTGGTTTGTCAGGATGCTTTGGCCATACAGATTTTCCACATGAACACCCAGTACATATAATTTATATTCCATAAGCTGTCCGTGTTACCAGGGGTGAGATCCACAGACAAAAAAAAAAAAAAAAAAAGCAAAGGTGAGCACACATGTTAACCAGTTTTTGCTCAATTTTGCTTTTAACATGACCTTGGAAAGCATAGTTAATTCTTCTTCCATATTATAAATATTCATACACTTCGTGGGGTTGTGTGTTTTTTTCCCTTTTTACTCTTAAAAGCTGTTTTGTTGTTTTTGTTTTAAGGTCTATGAGAAAGACTTCAGGAAGCTGTTACTTTTTGAAGTTCTCCAACTCACAAAAATGACAAAAAAAAAAAAAAAAGTCCATTGTGGTGATCTCTTTTGATCTCCTTTTCTGCCACAGCCAGCCATTTTCAGATCCTCCATAACAAGAAGGAGGTTAGCAAGGCTTTGATTGTCTGAAAAAGAAGTACCTGTGAGTTGGAAGCAAGTCTGAATTGCAAACTGAAGGCATTTTAGATACAAGATGGTTGGTGAGTGGTTGTATAGCTAGAAAAAAAAATTATTTCAGTAACAGTTTTTCAGCTAAAATAAATTCCACCATATGAAAGATACATTCCTCTTTCTTTTTTTCTTTTATCTGTGGGAAAACTGAAAAAAAAAAAAAAATCTAACAAGTAAGTTGACTTAAATTATAGTTCTCTGAATTTTTAAATTAAACTGATTGGTCTTTCTATTTTTTGAGGCTTGGAGACCATGAGTTCCCATTTTACTCCAATGCATTTAACCAACAAACTGGTCAGATCAACGCTGCATTTCATGAGGATTTTGATCGTAGGTTGGCATAAGAAATGCAGGTCAGCTGGTGAGCGATGTGTACAGAGAATTGAAGTGCGAGACTATCAAACTGCAAATTTCATGAGGCACTGCAACAGTAGAGCAGACATATGCTCATTTTGACCTGAGTTAGAACAAAGTATTCCTACTCTGTACAACACACTATTCCAAAATATTTTTATCTTCACTGTAAAAATGAATCTGAATTAATACTTTTCTTTACTTGCCATTCTATGAAATAGAATTTCCAGCTTTTCACTTTAAGTGGACATTTTTGTTTTGGAAATAATTTGGGTTCTCCAACAGACAGAGTTCACTTCTCCATGAGTTCTAATAAGAGCAGCTCACCTCTCTCTCCTTGGAAGACATGGTAGGATGATGGACTCAGCATGCAGCTGAGAAGCTGCTCTCCAGCACAGCTGGAGACTCCAGTGTGTGTAATGTGAATAAGCAAATAACGAGCCCTTTTTAGTATACGTCTTTCAGGAAAACACACCTTTAATCCCTATGGCCACATCACACTTAACACTAGTGATGTGTCATTTAGAAGCAGAAATAGATCAAATTTTAAGGAACGATTAAAAAGTCGTAGCCAAGAGGTATAGAAAGCAGTAACTGTAAACCAGCTTATATCAGTAAAAAGTTGATTTCCCACTGCTGGGAGAAGGGGAGCTTTCTACTGAAGTTAAAAACAAGTTCTCTGTGGCAGCAGCTGGGAAAGAGATGACACTGCAAGGAGTCATAGTTCCCATGTCCTCAGCATGGCTGAGCAGCCACTCAAGCAATTAGGCAACAAACACCTAATTACACAAGGAAAAAGCCTGTAGAGAGCAGTTGTACAACAACCACTAAAGGGCAGGATGGGAAAGGGCTTGGTTAACTCTCTGGCAGGATTAATTTAGCAGTTGTTAAAGTCCCAGTTACTTAAGCCTTTATGAACCAGGAGACGGAGTTTGATCTCACAACTCCTGTGGTAGCAGAATAGGGATCAGAGCACTAACACGGCTGACCATCTCAGTACAACTGACCTGCAAAGGGAATTTCCCTGTCTCAAGTTTCAAATCAGATGAATTTCCAGGATTGTTCAGGTCAGTCTTAGGAAGATGTTCCTTCCCCACTTTTATTTCAGTTTCGATATAAAGTAAGCACAGAATTTTCCAGCCTGGAAGCACTTTAATAAGTGTACAACATGCTATGGCCTGTCTAGGCCAACAAAATAATTGGTCACTGTGGTTAGAAAACAAAGATGGGCAACCTGACCAGCCACAGATGGCAGAAAAGGGTGAAAGATTTCTGACCTATTTGGTTTTGGGAGATCACAAACAGGGACAACCCACAAAGATGTCTAGTCTGCCCTGCAGACAAGCATGATGTAGGATTTCCTTGTTAACTGAGAAATTGAGACAGAGATTTCATTCATACGACCCAACTGCTGACACCTGCCATAGGTCTTTCAGGTTCCCTGTAGCTAACAGTGAGAGGGAGGGACAGATGTACCTCTCCAGGGTCACGCAGTTTATCTAAATTGTACTCCTGCTATAAATCCTCTTCTCAACAGGAAGAATCTCTGTCTTTCTCTGTTAATAACATTAAGGAGTCTAGTTCCTGATTTAGGAACATAATCAGTGCCAGAAGTTTGGTACTGTTAGTACTACCAGGCCGTCTTTTCTCTCTGTCAGAGCTGTAGACCAGGCTGTTGTGTAACCTTTCCTAATGGTTTCTGTCTGCTTACGAACAAAAGGAAACACAGTTTGCACCTAGTTCATGGTGAGGTACCACACACTCATGGTGTGTGAGGTATGAGATATGCACAAAGCAAAAATAGTTGAACAATGAAAGACAAACGAGTTATCAATAAGCGTCACAAAGTCTTCTTCATGGGGACCTAGTTGTAGAAAACAGCTTAAAGGACTATGCAGGTACAGGGGATCACTATGAGTGATCACTGATACTATCCCCTAGCTGTGATGGCATGCAGGCACTAGGACACTAAAGAACTCAAAATAAAGACAACAGGCTACAGATATATATACAAAAATAAAGCAAACAAGTCCATCCCACCTTCAGCTGAAGTATTATCACACCATACCAGCTAGTTGGCTGACTGACAAAAGGCAGCCCATGCCAAACAAGCAGGTCATGATAAGAAGATGCAAGGCTGTAGGGGCTTTGTTAGGCCAGCATGCACATCTGATGCACTGGTTGAGCTTTTTGGGGTACATATGCCCTTCTCCAGGTCTGAAATAGAAACAGCAGCTATCAGGCCAAGTGTACGTAGGAAAAGCCAGGCTGAGTTGTAAGTGTAACAGCTACACCTAGACTGTCTTACTGTTTGCATGATGTTCCCCAGTGAAAATATTCAGCCGAGAACATATAGTGAATTCAGGCCAGGTGCTTCCCCTGCCACCAGTCACAGAGGTGCTGCCTGCCCCTGCCTGGGCAGCTGTTTTTAGAGAAGAATGGTGTCTATATCTGCAAAGATGGAAGAAGGAAGCAAGGCGGCAAGTAATTTTCAAGTCTAAAACAAACATAAAAGCCAAACAGAAATATACTCCACAAAACTTTTCTGCTTTGAGCTGCCTCCCTCCTAAGGAGAAACAAAAGTTTTATTTGACAAATGCTGTAAATGAAAAGCTCTGAAGTATTCTTACTGTTAAAGTTTCCTATGTTAGAAAAAGAGTCGGGTTTTTTTCCTCCTAGTTTTAGTCTACCTAACCCCAAAATATTTAAAAATAGAAGAAGCAAAAGGGAAAAAAAAAAGAATAAGAAGGGGCTTTAGACTCTAGGAACAATTTTTCTGCAGTGAACTCAGAGTGACTGAGATATGTAACAAAAGTTGAGCATGTAATATTTTCCACTGCTTACGGTTCCCTTCTGAACTTCCATTTTGTGGGAATACACTTGGATCACTGCTGACCTGTCTCTGGAAAAGGCTTGCTGTGTATTTTGGCTTGGCTCCCTTCCATTTCTACGCCTCTAAGTCTGTTCCCCATTTCAACATCTCTTATTGCCACATTCCCAAACATGTTACACAACCCTAAAGAAGCAATTTATAGGAATATTAGTAATTCAGCTGTGACCAAACAAGCACTTTTCCCTTCTAGCAGATCATTCTCTCCTGGGAGCCACAGTTATGTGGCTGTTTGCTCACTTGTTTACAGCATTGCACTGGATGTGATATTTAAACAGGCAAATGACTCAAAGCAGTTTAAATCTGTGGAAGTCGGTGCTCTGCAGCAGCCTTCAAAGCAAAACCTGTCTGGAAATATTCTGTGAAGACTTTTCCAAAAAAGCCTGGAAGAGCCTCATACGTGAGCGTGTAACCTTCCTATAGCCAACCAAATCATGTTAAATGTGTGTGCAGAGAGATCCTGCTTTGACGTCTATGGCCTGAGGCAGCACCATCCCGATGAGACCCTGTGAGCACTCAGGGGATGTAATCCATCACCAGGTACAGGGCACGCTTGCGATGCCAGCAGATACAAGGATATCAGGCTGCATAACTTACCCCAAGACTGGCATTACTCATAAACAATAAGTAGCTCAAAGGCAGTCTCACCAAATGTACTGGAATTCCCAACTACTGCCTGATCTTGCAACCCCTACTTGCTAGAACACTGGTTCCCATGGGATGATAGGCTGTCATTTTGCCAGGTCAAAGACCTCAGTTTTCAGTATTTTACCAGAAGATTACACCAAGTTCAACGTCAGCTTCTCTGGAAAGAGAGGACCCCCATTATATGGGCTTAAAACCTAAGCCACAATCAAGACCTTTTCATCCACCTCTCTGTAGAACAAAAGCTTCCAATTCATAACATGAATTGTATTTTGCTGACCTTCAGTTGTCCTTTTTACCCTGCTCCAAATCTTGCCACCCCAACAGAAGAGCTTGCCATGTGAAGTATCTACCTGCTGCAGTTTACAGCCTGACACATTAGCATGAAATAAAATGACTGACTTCAAATTTATGCACTCATTACAAGCTGCTGCTCATGGTCACATTTATTTCTGCTTGGCTGTGCCTCCAGCACTGATAAAGACCTCTGGAAAAAGGTTTGTGACATGAATTAAGGGCAGTAACTGTTAAAGTAATCTCCATGAATTCCACCTTCAAGTCAAGCCAAAGGAAGTACTGCGCTCTATTGTGCTCATATTCATCCTCCATCCTGCAGTCAGTATAACCTAACACCAAAGTGGACAACTGTGATCAAGAGCTAATCAGCCTCTGACAAAAATGAGAAAGAAGTCTAGAGAAACCCTCTGGATCCCAGTCGGGGAGCACAGAGCCGCAAGCTGCTGAGGCAGCAGTCAGAGCTGACAGTTGCCTGACACCCACCTGAAGGTAAAGCAGGTATAACTAAAAGCAGCACACCCAGCCTTGCCTGTGAGCACACAAGGAGATGGCCTCACAGACACAAAATGACATTTTTCTGTGTAAGGCTATCCAAGCAACCCAGCACAGTCTGCACTAGTTTCAGTTACAAGCAGATTTTATGTTTTCCTGCTCCAAAGTGGTGAGCGCTGCAACCTGCCAAATAGTGACACCATATGTCACCACAGAGAGGTCTTCATCACAAAGACCTTCTCAGATGTAGGCAAAATAAAAAAGAAAAAGTGTCTCCATCACTGGTACCACACAATTACTAATAACATCTTCAGCCTGAGAACACGGGTACAGAATAACACCCACATACCCGCACCTGAAGTGACAGGTATCATTCTAACCGTACGTCGCTTCCGTTTGACATCCTAATAATACCACTGTCTTCTCTGGCTTCAGTTATCGCCTACCTATAGGACAACAGAATCAACATCTTCGCATGGGCAGTGGGACATTTAGCTACTGAGTGACATGCGGCACTGCAAGAACTAAGGAGTCAGTACGCAGCGACTGTCCAACCAGCCCAACTCACCTGTAGGCTGTCTTGGCTACGTGCAGTCACTGTGTGCATTTTGGCCAGGGATCACCAGGGATGTGTGTGTGTATGGACAGGGCTTGGCACAACGGGCCCTCAATAGCTGGAGGGATCTAACCCAGCCTGGAGCAGACAAAGCAGTTTGTTGTCTTGGATCACACTGCTGGATCCACACGCTTGAGCTTGTTTGGCCTGGCAGATACAAGCTGCTCTTTATCTGTCACCTCTTTCAGAGGTAAAGCATCAAGAAAAAGTTATTTAACAATCTTACCAGTAAAACTGAAGAGCAACAATGAAGCACATTGCAGGGACAGGATTGAAAATCTGGGGGCAGGAAGAAGCAGAAATGTCATAAGCTGCTCCCACAAAGCCGTCAAATTGTGTAATCCACCCCCAGCTTCCAAATGTCAGCACTAACGAGTAGGTTTTCTCCTGCCTCTGTGACTTTTACATTTCTTTCCAGGGCAGAACTGAAGGCTACGTAGGCAGTAACAAGGGAATGAGTAGGCAAACCAAGTGACAGATATTTGTAAAAAAAAAAAAAAAAAATGGACAGAACATTCCCACATTCTCTACAAGGATTTTAGTTGCTACAGAATCACAAAAATAGCACTGAGATATAAAGGCGCTGCAAACCAATAACTTCATCACACTGTCCAAACTGGTGGAGGGGTAAACAGGAAAAAAATACTAGAAAAAGGCTATAGCCATAAGCTACTGGGAGCCTTTGGGACAGAAGAAAAATAGGTTTGAACCCTCCTGTGTGAACTTTCTGGGAAATAATAAAGTTAATGAAAAACTGCCATTTCCAGACTCAATATGGAAATTTACTGTTGACTGTGGCAGAACAGTAGGATCTGTCAGTCTGCTGGCTCCCCTCAACAACAAATACTTCGACTTCCTTTATTGAGGACATTTTATCCACATTCAGGTTGAAATACAGGACATCCTAGCTTACCAGGACCTTAGCATATGTGCCATGGAGATGCCAGGGGTGAACTTGAAGACTTGTTACCTAAGTTGCCTCCTATGGGAATTTTAACTTGTTATTACTAAAGCAAAGCTTAGGGAAGATGCATCACCCATTGTTTCTAAAGCATGTTGAAGAGAGAATAACCTGAAACACAACCTTACTAAGACTACCTGGACTGACTTTTAGTTGCCCAAGGAAAGACCAGAGCACCTTAAGTCAGAAAAAAAGGACAAACTTGGGCTGGGATAAATGCTGAGGAAGAGGCTCAGGGTGTCCAGTGTGCTATTCCCACCACAACTGCAAGATAAGGAGGGTAGAGATGCCCCTTGCTCTGGGCATGCATAGAACAAAAGAAAGGAGGTGAAGAAAATGTAATGCTTTTGTTAGAAGCAGATGTAGCCACAATGGGATGTAGCTACAACAGAATGGTTCAGACTTCATGTTTACTTTCATCCCCATCCGGCCTTAGTGTTCACCCAGATCGCCTTGCCATTGCAGCACCTGGTCTACTAGTCAGAGTCTCTTGGTACAGGCTCCCACCAGGACCTAGGGCCTCCCAACCTCACAGCACCTGCAACCAGCATCACCCCTGTGGGAACATCCTTCTGGGTGGTGGCAATGCAGTGGGAGTAGCATGGGACCAGGTCAGGGCTGCTCCCCAGTTCTTTAACCACTGGGATTCTTCTTCGAGCAAGCAAGCCAAAACCCCTTCCTCTCTTCCAAATTACCATTCCGCTCTAAGAAAAGTTAATGAATCAGAATAAAACAGAGCAGGGCATCGAGAGGCCCCAGGGTAGCTGGTCATGGCCAGTGAAACCCTGCTAGTGCCACTGGGGCCATGGCAGTTCCAGCCCTTGCCTTGAACACAAGACCACAACAATAACACCCGTGGGTGTTATTCATTATGCCAATTGCCGCTTTGTTTTTCAACCCACATTTGGAAGTGAAAGCAACTTTTAATCAGGAAGAGGAAGAAATGCTGAGAAACAGACAGGATTTTTGGTTTTATCTTTGGTGAGGGTGATGGCACAACAAGGGTGTTTGCAGTATTTTGTTCTGCTCCAAGACACTTCCCACATAATTAGCCCTCTCACCACTGTGAAACTGTTCAATATATACTTTCCCTAGTGAGCAGTCCCATCTAACCACAGCAGTCAAGTAGCAAATAACACTTTGATTGTCCATGTTTATATTTTCCATCTTCAGCAGAGCAGATATTACATTTCCATTGGATTTTCCAACCACTCTTCTACCATCCATGACAGGCGTAAAAGAGGACAGTTAACTCATACCTTTCCTGAGGCCACCTCATTTCAAAGCCTATTATCTAGATGCTCAAGAAACTGTCTCTGTTCCTCTGGAAAGTGAGGGAGAAAAAGCATCAAATAAACAATTCTATTTATTGTGCCATCTATGAGTTTGTGACACCAATAATGCAATTTTGTCCCCAAATCTTTAGTTGTTCTTCTTGAGGTGATTAAGTGTGAGTGTACCTACTCAATGGTTTCTTTTCTTCCAAATAAATTCATAGTTTTGAGGCAGGTTTGTTAGTTTTTCCCCAAAATACTCAATATCCTTAAGCAGTGACTAAAGGTAAGAAGATGGCCGCTTTTCAAAGAAGCCAATCCTTTTACACTTCTCATATCTTCTCCTTTAAGTGCATTAATAGAAATAGGAGAAATGCAGAAGGTTCCACCAAAACATATGGATAATACAAACCCACAATAACAGGCTCTGGTGGCTGTCAGAGTCTCAGGAAATGAAAGCATCTGTTTATTTCTGCAGGGCTCTGAACTCAGATAAGTGAGGATCACTAAGTTCGCTGTACCAGGGAATCTCTGCCACATCAGCCTTCCACCATCACTGTCCAGGATCAAGAAAAATATTGTAGAAATGAAAAATCTAAAGTATCTTAATATGGCTTTGCACTTATTTCTGGCCTATGTGGCACCTGCTTTAATCTGGATTTTAACTTCCTCTAAGAAAACATTTGAAACTCACTAAAATTCTCCACACTTGAAAAAAAAAAACAAAAACACAAAAACAAATAAATAAAACAACCCAGGGAAGACAGAGTGGGGTGGTTGTTGTCATTTACACCCAAAGAAATTTGGTGGATGTAGGGCCACTTCCTAACTGTTTTTCACATTGTCTGCTTATGGCAGAGAAAGGGAACCAGACAACAACAGTGAGCATTTTGTTAACAATTTTCCCCAAGAACTTCCTCAGTTAGCTAGTCCAAGCAATGCCTAAATAAATAAATTCAGTTTCTCAGTAACACCTTATCTATAACTTAATAGTTACATCTTTGTCTGGCAAGGGGAAGTTCAAGTTGGATATCAGGAAAAAATTCTTCACTGAAAGGGTTCTCAGGCACTGGAACTGGCTGCCCCGGGAAGGGGTTGAGGCGCCATCCCCGGAGGGGTTTAAAAGACCAGTAGACAAGGTGCTCAGAGATACAGTTTAGTAGTGGACAGGTACGGCTGGACTCGATCTCAAAGGTCTTTTCCAAGCAAACGATTCTATGTTTTTATGATTTAGACTCTAGAGTATGTTTGCTGTTTGAAAAAGATTATAGTAACTGTCCAAACCTATGCAAGATAGAATTTTATTCTGAGGTGGATTAATAACTGCCAGCTTGTTTTTCAGCAAGTGAGAAGTTGGAGAGCTTTGTGCCATACCACAAAGGCAGCAGAAACTGAAGAATTGGAGGGTCAGGAAACACAAACAGAGAAAAATTATTCTGAAGTATAATGTCTAAAGTTAATAGCTGATAGTAAGGTTAACACTACAGGGAGTATGAAGCTCACACTGCAGAAAAGCAAGAAAATAAAAAGATGTTTTTATCCAACTTATCTCTTTTTTTTTTTTTAAATGTAGTTCTCTCAACTGGGTTAACATAGCTTCAAATGAAGTCTGCTTCCTTTTCCTCTAAAAGATATTGTTAGTTCTCCTTTACTTCAGGTTGCCAAGCTCAATTTCAGTCTGAGCATAAGTAGCTCAAGACTTATCTGAGGATCACTAGAGAATGAGAAGACTGAAGCTTTTTAGAGAAATGTGGCATTCAACAAAGGCATCAGAAGGAAAGAATTAGCATCAATATCCTGTGCTGCTTGTGTTACCTGCTCGCAGTCTCACAGCACTGTACAGTTTGACCAGGTATGCAAAACGGGAAACTGTGACACTGCTGATTTAAGCTTAATTCACATTCAGATGCAGCAAGCTGTTATTTTTATCACCTGTGTCTCAGGGGAGCTATTGAACCAAATAGGCACTTTCCTCACAGGGAAAAAACTTGACTTAAAAAGGTAAGAATAGTTATACTAGGCCAGAGTGCTGTATCTTCAGCTCAGTATCCTTTCTGGGACAGGGACCAATAAGAGATGCTGAGGTCGGATTATACGAACAGACTGTGCTTTGCCAGAATGCAGTCAGCGGCTTTAGGACTTCTCAAACCAGAATTGTATGAGCATGTATCGTTGCTTTTCGGTCCTGGGTAGAGTTTGGTCCCCACAGCACTCTGTGGCAAAGACTGCCAGAGCTTAACTATGGATCATGGAAGAAACTTCCTCTGCCTATTCTGAACTTTTGAACCTGTTATTTCACTTGGCATCATAGAGAGAAAATAATGAATGACTATTCCCTGTCTACCTTCTCTGCTATTCTTTATTTGATAGATCTCTATCATATTCCTCCCTCCAAGTCATTTATTTTCCATGCCGAAGAGCTGTAATCTATTTAGTCATGCCTTGAAAGGAAGCAATTTGGTATCTCTGATCATTGCTGCCTTCCTTCTTAGTATATTTTCTCTTTAATCTTCCTTTTTGAGAATGGAGGATTAATGAGGTGGGCACACCATTAGCTCTTACAGTCTTTCCCATTTTTCTACTCTATTCCTTTCCTAACACCACCTAATATTCTTTTTGCCTCTTTGACCCTCACTGAGCACTCAACTAAAATTTTCACAGAACTGCACAAAATGACTCCAAGACCCTCTGTGATTAGTAATAGCCACTCCGCAGCTTATCACTGTGTACGTGACATTAAGGCTGTTCTCCAAAGCACACTACTTTACTTTGCTTTTATCAACAGTAAGTATCAGATGGCATTTTGTCACTTAGTTACAAAAGGAAATCTTTCTATACCATTTTGAAGTAAGCTCTGTTTCTCCTCTGAAACTTCCTTTCATCATTCTCTGTTTGCCTTTGCTGGATCACCCATTAACAATTTGGGCAGCGCTGTCTCTAGTATTGATCTCCAGGAGACTCCAACGATCTCCTTCCCTCTGAAAACTCATTATGTCTCCCTACAATTTGAGTGAGATTCAGTTTATAAAGAAAAACACCTCTTAATTTTGTGCATGGCATAGCCTGTATGGTGCTGACAAGCACATTTCCCTTAAATCCCAGGTCCTGCCTGTCAGCTTCATGCAGATGCCTTGGATATCTCAGAGCATCCCAGACAAAGTGCCTATTTTTAGGCCACTGAAACCAACTCTTTGTTTCCTGTTTCGTAACGAGTTACAGACTCATATAAGGACAAACCCATTGCTTAGTGGTTTTGATCCTTTTCAAGTGTTTGGTAAAAGCTGTTTTGGAAATCCAGACTTACCACGTCAACTTTTCACACATGTTCATAACTACTCTAGAAAAACCTCTGATAGATTTGTGAGGGACGAGATCCTTCTAGAAAAGCAGTGACAACTCTTTCCTACCACACCTTATTTGTTTACCTGTCTTCTTATGTGTCTACTTTTTACTACACTTCCTACAGTTTTTCTGATATAGACATCAGAGTTAGTGGCCACTGATTCCCAAATTCTCCTGAAAATCTATTTTATAGATTTGCCACTTCTTAATCACTCTGGTACCAAGGCAGTTTTAGGTGCCATATTATATACTGAAACACTTCTGCTTCTCCACACTAAATGTTGATGCAAAGACCTTGAACTAATCAAAGCACTGGCTCAGCATAAATTAATCCATGAATTAATCAGTAATCCACACACCATGATCAGCCCTTGGCAAAAAATGAGAGAAGATGTGCCTCTAATTCTTGGTCTTTGGACTTTTTGTGTTTAAAAGCTATATCCATACTAGCAAATCCTCCTAGAGTAAGCACAATTAACAGCTGGCCAAAAAAGTTCTTCTGTCCATGTGGTTTGTATCTAGTCCTTAAACAAAACGTGCTACAGTAGAGCTGGATCTTTTGACCAGCATTTGCACTGGGGCTATACTGCTATTGACACATCAGAGAAAGGCTCTCGCTCCTCGACGATGTTTCTATGCCAGCAAAACTCTTAAATCGTAGGCTGGGCCTATGTTGTAGTACTTTCCTATGGCTGCCCCAAGGGCCACAGCAAAATCTCAGCTCTCCACAGCAATGTGGCCCTGCCTCCAGATTCAGTCTTCTTCCCACATCTTTCCCTCTGCCTATGCTTTCAAAGAAACCCAGCCCCAGCTGCTTAAATGTCCACCTCCCATTGTGCCCACACTGGACACATGCCACCAGCAAATAGGGGAAAGACAGTGGAGTATGGATCACATATCTGGATTTTCACTGGTGAAACAGAGGTGAAAGCTTCTCAAGGATGTTTAGTCCTTGAATCATCAGCATCATTAAGAATTCAAATCTTCCTGTGAATTCAAAATGTGAATAATTCTTCGAATTAATTAAACAGTGTCTCCTTTTGTGTAATGAGTAGTAAAAATAAAATAAAATAATCTAAGTGAGTATACAGTGATGAAAAGCTGTTTCAAAGGAATCATTGCTCTTGTCCACAAGGGAATCTACCTCCAGATGGAATTTACTCCTTTATATAGGGATCTTATTTCTCTGTAACATCAGATGCAAAAATGTCTCTATTCTGTGCTTCTCAAGAGATTTATTTGTAGCCACTCTTCTGGTGAGATACTTGAATCCCGTGGTAATATTTAGGCAAGGTCAGTTTCTGGCTAAAACTAACGCATTGCTGTAGATTACTCATATCCTTAGCCAGTATCATATCACATAAATGCATTAGGACATTTTCCCGGACTAAAATGTCTTTATACATATTGGAACAACTACAGAATAAACAAATGGAAAGACATTCCCTGTGGCTGACCTGTGATTTGGAGTTCTCTCTCAGTTCCTTGAGCTTCATTTTCAGCATTCAAAAATAAGCCCAAGCATCAAAACTATGCAACTGTGGCTTCCCTAATGTTCAGCTATGGCTACTTATGTGAAAGGAATACAGTGTGCAATGTGCCTTCACAAACACCCATGTAACAATCCATCCTCCATTCACACCTGTATTTCATAGCTATGTTGCACAGATCTCCATCACGTACGTCTAATGTTCTTTTCAGCTTCCAGCCTTTCTCTCTTGCCTTATTTCTTCTCTGCTTCCCCAAAAGAAGGAAAATCTGAGACGAAAGTCAAGACATACTGACTACTCAGTAGGCTCCTGTGGCTCCTCTCTGCCTGGAATATCCCTGGGCACAGGGGCTGGTTCTGCACACTTCACAGCAAGTCACAACAGTGTGAGAGAGAATGCAGCTAGAACACTGCATTTAATGCAATAGCCTACTTTGCTCCTTCAGAATTTCTCAAATGCTGGGATGATGGTTACTTCTGTGCTACATAAAGTAGCAAACAGCAGGGAAGGTGCGAAGATTAGGAGAGACCAGACCTAATTTTGACTACAAAGCATGGGAAGACTTTAGAGTCGAATTGATGAAGAGAAGGCTACCCAGTTCTCCTGAGAGGGCAGAAAGTTTACAAGACTGTGTCTTACTCCACTCCTGCAGGACATTTTCAGGGGTACACACACAATTGTCAAAGATGCATCCAGAGAGTAAGGCACAGAGCAGGTGACCAACTCCAAGTGAGTAGGCAGCATCCCCATAGAGGGCTGCACAGCTGCTTCCCCAGCGCACAGCAGCATGGGACACGCATGGAGCTGCTGTGGTGACTCCAGATGCCCAACAGGGAACTGGATTACTTGAGAAACACTGCAGTTCAGACAAGTATATGGTGCTTCAGGTATTAACCTGTGAGAGTAGATATAGTTGACAGTATGCTATGATAAGTTAAAAAAACCCAAATAGCTGTGACAAGTAAATATCTCTGGGGGAAGGGTTGAGGACAGGGCAAGATAGGTGGATGCTTTGGTCCAAACAGCAAGAAGAAACCTGCAGATGTTTCGGGGCCTATTTCAATATACAGAGCTCGAATTAAGAGTCTATATGGCAGATGGCAGTTTCTGAGTCACTAAACATTATTATTTGGCAACAAACTTACACTTTCTCAACCATTTCTCAAAGGACTTTTGCCACAAATTGCTGTGAAAGTGACGTGTATTCTGTAACATTCAATTGCAGAGTTTCTAAACCCACAAGCAGAGCTCCATATAACTGTAGACACAGATACATATTTAAATAAAAGATCTAAAGTAAACTTGGCATCCATCAGCCTGAATCAGAGAAACCAACACTAGAGTTCAGAGGCCTACCATTTTCTGTGCATTTCTGGGTGATCTATGCTTGCACTTCTCCCAACAGATCAAATAATATTTTTTTTTAAGATAGGTTTTTAGGAAATTTCAGTAAACATGACAGGGGAATTAAAATCTTAACAGCAATATCTGGCACTGAGAGCAACTTTCCCTTTAAGATATCCTTAAGAATAACCAATGAAACAATATTTATAGGTTGATTCCAGAATGCTACTATGAGTATTACACATCCCACTCAACAAGTAGATACAGGGTCAGAAGACCAGATATACAAAAGAATTCAGGTACACAAATACTTCCTGATTTCATTTATTCTGAGTTTGGTGGGATTTGGGTACTAAAACACTTCACAGGATCTGGCCCTGTGTATCATTTCAAGGCTATTGGAGGAGTTACTCTCAGAGGCAGGATTAAGAAGTCCCAAACCCAGTCTCATCCTTGGTTTATTAGGCTATAACCTTTTCTCAATTGCATCAACAGACTTAATAGAAATACCACATGACCTTTCTGTGATAAGGCTCTATCACAGCAGCCTCCCAGAGAGTCACGGTGTCTGCCCTGCAGAGCTAATAATAGACAACATTCCTATAGGGATGTAATTCATGGAGCTGCACACACAAGGCATGCACCAAAACCTCATAAATCACCAAATGAATCGTGCTCTGAATAAAAACAAAATGAGCTGCATGCACTGCACAGTGAAATGTTCAATACAAGCCATCTGCATACCAGATACATATCTTAAACCCAAAAGGAGGGAGAAATGGTGGAGGGTAGGCAACAGCCAAATGACTGTATATCACATCTTGGGCAATGAGGTTGCTATTTTTGCCTCTGTGGTAACTCCTTCTGGCTGTTACGCATTTTATTGCTATCCTGTAAGGACTGTTGACTAGGAAGAGAAGGAAAACTATGAATGACAAAAGCAGAGACTATTCAAAAGAAATCGGTATGGTCTACTTAAATCTGGGAAGAGGAAATACAGAAAAAGGGAAAAGGTGGCTTCACTTGAAGCAAAAACAAACATTCAGAACTAAATCATCTCTCTTTCAGAAGAAACATCCTCTTTCCTTCCTCCCCCATACAGTGCCATACAGTTTATCAGGTGAAAGTCTGCTGGCTGAAATGCTTCTTTCTCAGCAATATGCCAGTGATATCTAGAACTGCTCATAGTAAAAAGCAAAGTCTGCAACCATCTTTTGTAAACAAAACCATTGTTCGTAGGCACATATGTATCTAGAAAGTGATGAGTCCTTTCAGTGTTGACCTTTAAATTTTTGGCACAAATCTGCGTTTTTTAAAAACGGAACCAAGGCATCACGTTACATAGAAGAGAGGCATCAGTGTTCTGAGCTGGAAAAACTCTCTCCCTTTCCTCTTGGTTTTGTTTACCAAAACAGGGCAATAGAGCTTTGCAACCTTGATATTGTACACTGTCATCAAGGTGACTGCAATTATATCCTATTCATTGTGCTAGGTATGATAATGAACCAACTCCATCAGTACAGATGGTAGTAGTAATTTGGGAAAGGAAACAGTTAAACACTAATCTAAACTACAGTCATAAATAAAGAGAAGAGGACCCTTGCAAATAATTAGCATATAGAAACCTTTTGGATTTTGCTTTTAAAGTTCATGTTTTCCTCTACTATTTGCTTTATGCGTACTGCATTTTTATTTTGATCTGGTGATGATTCATAGGCAAAAAAAATTATGGCTGATTCAAGGAACAAAAAAATCTATTATACAGGTAGCATCACAGCCTAATCTCCATTGCAAAAGTATATGGAGTGAAAACCTGTCCCTTCTGAAACACACAGCGGTCTATAACTGTTTTCAATAGGGACAAGATTTCAGCCATCAACTGAAGGTATTTCTAAATGGTAAGACAAGGCAGCCAGAGTAAAAGCATACTAATTAATGTCAAATGGTGCTTAGACAGAAGAATTTTATGATCATATAGTTTTGCTGTTTGAGGGGCTTGCAGTGGAGGCACTTTAAATGCATTTCCAAAGTCAAGCTTTATGAGCTTTCTTGTAACTATGTAGATATGCAGAATTAGATGGCATTAGAGCCAGCCCGTTGCGATCTCTTCTTCCCTTGTAAAGTTTATAACATGTCCCTGGTTAGCAAAATGTCCAACAATTCTAGAGACATCAAACTTTCTGACTGTAGAGAAGCAACAGGCATGAGATACTCCCTAAGGATTTAATCTTGCCAAGTTTTCTCCTCCTCTGTATTTTGCACTCAAGTAGTGATGTCCATGCATCTCACCTTGCTCCTGAGCTATGTCTAAAAGGAATATCAGTAATAGTTCTGCTTGTAGTGACCTCATTTATTATTGTCTTTAAAAAAACCCAACCAAGCAAACAAACAAAAACACCTCTTTTTTCCCAGTGAGTAGGAAGCAAAACAAAATATTGACTCACAGGCTAAAATAGATCCCTAAGTCCAAAGAAACCTTTGAGAAGGATGGCTGTTTTCCTCCCATAGGACAGACTGTGTAATCTTTAGCACATTCTTTTGCCAAGTAACACGTTCCATCTCACTTTAAGAGAGAAGCGAGCATAAAACCACCTCACTTTCTTACATCACTACACATTTTTACAGTTGTTCTGTTGCTGCTTCAGATATTGTAAAATGCACCAGTTCAGTCAAATGCTGCCTCAGTCTGCATGAAAACAGGCATAAGAAATTCAATGCCTTTCCAGTTTTTCCCTTCCAAAATCCCATCAGCCATCATTCCACTTCTTCACAAACAGCATCCAGATGTTAATAAACAACTCAAACCTTTTCCTATTCAGCTTTTTCTATCATTTATTTTGTCCACCATGCAGCCTTTGTTGTTTGCTCATATTTCCAGCTCACCACAAAATATGTTGTATGAGTGTCAACAGAAGAATTCCTTTAATGTGAACCAAAACAACATTATTTGCTTCATATCCAGGGAAATAGAACCTGCATTTGAATTTATGCTCATTGGAGCTTCCACTAATATTTTTCTGGATGGCAATTTAATGTGGAGCATCACTGAGAGTTCCAGCTGGAATTCAAAACTGAACTTTTATTTTCAGAGTTCACAATAACAAAGAGACTGAGGATCTTTCAGACATTTTTTAAAACGTGTTTTGGTCAGTAGAAAATAGGTACCCAGGTCATGAACTATGGATTGTAAATCAATACAGGTCCGATAAGGCTGATAACTGACAAAGGAAGAATATGCAGCACCTTACACAGTCTTTGCAGCATCACTGGACACATTAATGCCTCTACATTTAAAAAAAAATACCTCCTGACTTAAGTTTATGGGCATGCTGATCTTAACTACAGAAAGGTATTTCAACAGCTACATGGGAAATATGAAAATATATTATTTGTTTGCCACAGTTCCTGTAATTGTGTGTGTAGTGATAAACAGTTGTTTTCAACTTGAGTTCAGTGGACTCTGTAGGATTGCAGACTACTTCTAAGAGGTCTGTTTAAAGTAACAAATAAAAGCAAGGACATCTTTTCTAGGTTTAACTCTGCTGGGCAGTCATCCCCATCTCGGCTGATCAGAAGTACTTGAAATGACTGGTACAGCCTAAAGGAGAATTAATTAGCTTACATACTTCTTGGACCTGACACTAACAAACATTGGCAAAAAGTATTGCTAGAAAGTAGTGGCTTATTTCCAGAGTCTTGAGATTGAGGCTGAAACAAGGGGGCGCTCCCCCAGCAATGTATTACCTTCTGAGGAAGGCTCCTGCAGGGAACCTGAAAGACTCCAGGTTCTCAAAAAGCATTGACGGTAAGTCTGAGGAACCACAGAGTTTCTCAGGGAGTCTGAAAACTGCAGATACTGGAGACTTTGCACCTTTGAAACCCAGCTCAGGAACTGTGATGTGGTACAAGTATGAGATGACTTTTGCTAACTGAATCAGGGCTCTCCTGCTGTGTACTCTGTCCTGCAGAGATAAGGATAATACTGTTTACTGTTGAAAAGCTCACTTGCCTGTCTGCTCTTTGTGCCACAGGACTGAGGCTTGCTATGAAGGGTTAAACACTCATCTCCAATTAATATTGTTTGATGAAGCTAATGGGTATGCTGGGCTCACCAGCCCAAGCTGAAGGGCAGAGAAGAGACAAGGGCTTACACTATTTCAAAGCCATGACAAGGGCTGGAAATGTTGAGGTGATCAGGGAAAAGTGGAGCAAATGGACTGTGGACAGTCAGAGCTCTCCATGTGGAGCCTCAACAACACACAAACACTGTCCTCGGGCCTCATGTTCAGATCTTCCCTCAGGGGAAAGTGTTGCCAGAGCATGTGTTATTTGCTAACACCCAGGTCAGAAAGCATTCTCTCTGCCTCCCTGGTGGGACTGCAAAAGGGAGATTGAATCAGACCTAACCCTAACCAAAATCCATTCAAAACAATGTTTTTAAGTTCTTGTTAAATTCATACCAGCCTTCCAAAAGTGCTTCTACCAATCAGAGTAACAGCTCAACTATTGCCAGTGTTTACAAATAGGCACCTGCTGAGCACCAGAACTGTCTGCACCTTTGCAGGTCTGCAATGCTGTGTTATATCCTATATCATTATAGCCTGTGTCCTCAACATCCATAGTGCTCCCTAGCAGGTGCAGCGCCAGCCCCTGTGCTGCCCACAGGGATGCTCAGTGCTGCTCAGGGTCCTGCCTGGCACCTGTGCCCCACAAGGACTCTTGCACTGTGTGCTATCCCTTCTGAGACGGTCTGGTTTCCAACTCAAATATGTTTAGACTGCTTTGGGGTTATCAAAGCAGTTAAGAGCCCACCAACAGCCTGCATGAGAGCAGAGGTAGAACAAATTTAGCCAGAGCTAAGTCCAAAAATTAAAAAGTCATGGTTCAGCCTTCTGGTTTTACTTCTCCAAGGACTTTGCAAATGAAAGTGAGAAAAATTTAAAGGAAATGAAATTATGTAGAAAATGAGAATTATCGCTACAGCCAACCTCCTGTAAAGTTTCAGACCCATGGGCTAAATTTCTCAACACAATCCCTGGCTCAAACAAGTTCCAATTCAAATAAATAAGAGGAAGGGAAGAAAGAAAAACAGGGCAAAGAAAGCTAAAGCAGGGTAGTGACAGTGCTGTCTTTGACAACAAGCCCTGTGCTCCACTCCAGAGCGGCAAGGTAGGAGAAGAAAAATACACAGAAAATTTCTTTATTACAATCCCCTTCTCATGCCACAGTTTCAGGGTTGCTATTTGTTTCCCTGTCAGAGCATCTCACTTTCCCCAGAAGCTTAGATTATTATCCCCTCCCCCCCATCTAGACAAAAACTTATCAGCAACATGAAGTGAGACTGCAACTCATATGCAGTAGGTGTTCTGCTACGACAGGCTAAACAAGAGTCGGTTGTGATGTGAGCATGATTATGGGAAAGGTCTCCATTATTTTGGGGTTTGTTTTTAAATAATCTGTGGTCCGCAGCTGAAAACTTGTTCAAGAAAATAATGGGTATAGAGTGATCACTGACTGTACACAGCAAAGGACCAGATGCTGTTGGGTTACACTTCCCCAGACTGTCACCTCAATAAAAATGCAACAGGTTAAAAACAACTCCAGGCTGTAGTAGTGCAGTCACTGCTTATATTCCTACCCCTATTTGTGTGTACTTTTTCTCCTCAGGAGTAAGATATCAAATAATTGACTACTCTTCTTGCTTGCAGTCTCAAAACTCTGTTCTTTTCAGGTCTTTATAGAAAAGAATCAGATAATTAGTTGCTGTGGTGACTCAACAAAAAACATTTCCCAATACTACTTGTCATATCTATTCATTCTAAGGATTTTCTTGTTTGGGGTAGAAGAAGAGTAGATGCTCTCCATATCACGCAAAGGTCCCTTCAGACAGTGCTCTGCAACAGCCCATCCACTCAGTTATTGGAAAGGTTCTAAAGATATAGCAAATCTGACATAATGTCAGGTTAAAATTCAAGATCATGGTCGCATCAGGATTAACCAATGTCAAAAGCCACATAAGAATTTGGTACAAAAATCTAGAAATTCAACACTCATTTAATGAAATCCCACCACCTGGAATGAACATAAGTAGATAATGAAGTCACTTAGACTGGAAAATTCATATATTAAACAAATAAACCCCAAACAAAACAAAACAGCATGATTTAATCAGTTTGCTGTTCGTGTATTTACCAGAACATTTGCCATGAAATTTCAAGCCAGTGCAGTCAGAAGACAACTATTTACTTAGCTGCATCACAGAGTTTTTCTTTTGCACACATCTGTAGTGGGCCTGATGCTGAGATAATGAGCAAAATCACTTACTTAAAAAAAAAATAATATTTTCTCTAGATCTAAATCTTTAGAGGTATCACTTGGTATAGCCCTGTTGGCTGCACTTTGACTCCTGTTTCAGCCTTCAACCTCTCCTAGTGCCGCTTTTTTAGTGCTTGCTGAGCACTGTTAAATCTTGTTTACGGCAGAAGTACTCTACATCAGCAGGATTTTTAAAGTCACTTTTCAATAAATCAGTAGTTGCCCTGCTTTGTTCTGCGTGTGAAATTGTTAAGCTAGTTCTTTCCCCATTCTATATTATCTATTTTATACTAATGATTCATGAGGGTTGTGTGGGCTTTTTTGGGGTGTGGTGTTTTTTGTTTGATTGGGGTTTTTTAGAGTATGCAGTAATTCTACAAAGGATCATATAAAAGATTTATGAGGTTTAGATAAAATACACCTGCTGTCTGGATGCATTACTTACCAAGTCTTACCTCAGTTGGACTGGATTTATTTATTTTGTCTCTGTTTTCATGAAGTTTCCCAACCTTTCCCACTCTTTCATAGAATTATAGAATGGTTCGGGTTGGAAGGG
>NW_010332527.1:0-42645 GCF_000700745.2 Antrostomus carolinensis | reverse complement strand
CTTGGCCTGGCCGAGCGGGAGCCAGCGCTGTCCCGGGCCGCCGCCGGGCTCTCCCCGTTCCCCGGAGGGGTGACCGGCACCGACCCACCGGGACCGGGGTGGGGAACTGACTCAGGGAAGGCCCGAGGCTGCAAATTTCCCCGGGACAGCAGAAACGGAGAACACAGCGGCTCCTGAGCACGATGCCAGGGACAGGTGCCCGCTGTGCTGTGATGGTTTCACTTGGCTGGCTCCCAAACACAGCCCTTGGCTCTCCCCCCACCCCGGAACAGGGGAGAGAACTGGAAGGGTAAACAAAACACAGTGCTTTCTAGGTACTAAGAAGAAAATTACCTCTATCCTAACAAACCCAGGACATCCACATCTCTGCCTGCTCAGGGGAACACTCCCCAAGGATGTGAATGTCCTTCTGAACCATCAAGCCCCGCTGTGCCTCGCTCTCCAGCTGCTCCCACATGCAGATAACATTTACAACCCAAGGCTAACACAAGGCAAGTTAAGTAATGTATGCAAATCCTTTTAAGACATACACAGTGCACTAAATATTTCTACAAAGGAAGGTTTCACTAGCAGAAGGCTCCCTTTTCCCCTGACAAGGTGCGCTATGAAATGACACACTGCAACCCTAGACACTAGGATTCAGGCAGAAGAGAGAAAGTTTCAGATGCAAATCTGTTAGCTCTTCCCTGTGAAAGAAACTTGGGGAATAGCACTGGGGTAAGTCCTAGCTGAAAATTAAAAATAAAAAGCAGAGGTGGTTCTCTAGATCCTTCACTTGGCTTGTTGCTCTGCTGCACTTACACCAGTGTTCACATCCAGGTACCTTGTGACTGTGTGAAAGTTGACAACGAGGTTATTATTTATCAGCGAGTATCTGCCTGAAGTCTGACACCTTCCTATGTTGTGTGTGCACAGATAATCACTCCACATCTGGAACAGCTGCCCTGGGTGACTGCCCATTGACATGATTACAGATTACCAACTACAATACCAAACAGATTTCCCAGAAAAAAAAAAAAAATCCATTAAACTTCTACCTTTTTGTCTCAAAGGACATGTCAAACAAAGCAAGAATAAACAAAACATTTTTCTAGACTTTGAAAGGGCAGTTTAGTTTAAAACAAAATACACATAAGCAAAAAGCCTCTAAAAAGATAGCCAGGTCCATGGGTAAGATATACATTTATCCTTTATAGAGCCCATGTACTGGAAGTCTATGTGCACACAGGAAAAATCAATCTTGTAGGTATACAGTACTGTGAGGATATTATAAGCACCAAGCCTCGCACTGTTTGCAGAACAGAAGCTAAAGAAACCCATAGTATCACCAAAAACAGGATGAAAAATGTTTATACAGAATAATAGAGATTGCAAATTTCAATCACCTTTGTGGTAAACTGAAAATAACAGGAAGTATTAAAATATACTCAGAAAACAGTAAGAACATACATGATCTCTTTAAGGCAGAGAGCTGCTCAGTTTTCTCTTTGGTTTCAAGCTCTGCTCTGCAGCAGAACACACTTCACTCACTTGCTGCAAGGGCAATGTCTTTTCACAGCTGTCTGCTAGTTCATTCATGGGGCTTGGAGAGAAACAATGACAATCTTCTGGTGGCTAGGATTTTTAATAATAAAAGTCCCATTCTTGCAAGCAAGATTCCTCCATTTATGTCCACAATTTCTTTTAATTGTTTAATTAAAAATTCACCTATGGGCCAAATGCTATTTTCAGTTCCACCCCATACTCTCACAGGAATCAGGATTCAAGACTGTTTCCAAAAAGAAGGATTAAATCCTTTGCTTACTCAGAAAATCCTTTATTTACTTTCCCTTGAATTAGAAAGGCTTTTGACAAGTGACATGATTTTTTCTGAAGGCTTTAACAGTTTAAAAATGATGATGCAAAGGCAAGTGGTATTATAGAGGGAAGGCAATTGCAGAGTCAGGTTTAGGGTATCCATGTGGCTCACAGTCATACATCACTGGAGTGTTGTTGGATAGACCACTTAGTAAATGCTTCCACCTTCCTCTCTAAAGAGGGAATAACATTTGCTTCCTTTTGTAAAACACTCAGATCTCCAGATGAAAAGCATCATGTGCAGGTTAGTAATGCTGTCCCAGCACAAGAAAATGTCTAATTGCAAGGTGGGTTTGCAATTATCTGATCATACACACCCATGGTACCTGCATGTGTAACCTTTTTTAAGAGCCAATAGATTAATAAGATTTGGCAATGAAATTGTGGAAGAGGAAAGTTATGTCAAATCTTTAACAAAGTTATTTTTAAAGCTTCCAGCTTAAATGCCAACATCCACTTATGTGAGTGGGAAGACTTTCCCGACCAATACTTGCAGAATCACACGTAATGTCGCTTCATTTCCACTTCCTTCTCTCTGCTTCTCTGTGCTGTAAGAGTATTTGTAGATGCTCTAAGTGCAGAGTCATCAGGGCCAGGTATTAACTAAAGTTAAAAGTCTATGGGGAGAGTGTGATACAGTCGTAGTAGTCCTTACAGCCTGAAACATTTGCTGTCATTGCTTTATGACCAGGGTTGTTAAAAGTCATGGCAAATTAATCCAGCATAGGCAGTTTTTGCCAAGATATGATTTAGTTTCTACAAAAAGTTTTAAAAATATTTCAGGACGTAGCATTTTTAAGTTTTTGGAATATAAAGAGCTATAAACTAATAATTTCAGAAAGATCAATGTTAGACCAAAGGGTCTGTTTCTGTTTTGGGATGAAGGGGCACCTCTGTGCCTCCTTTCTGTGCTCTTAGTTTGCTCCTTTGCTTTTGCCTTGAGACTTCTCAACAGTATTACACCTCTGGCTTAAAAGGTGCTGAATTACACAAAGAAACTAAAGATAAGTTTTTGGTACTTTCCAAACTAGAGATATTTCCTCTGGTAAATTTCCCCCATATGAGATCAGTTAACTGAAAACAGGATGTGGCTCAGAGAGAGATTAAAAATTGAAGCTTAACTTCATTGTAGAGCCATTCCACCAATGCTTAGCATTGCAGGGCACTGTGTGGCTATTTAAGGTGAATCATCTTTTTTTAACATCCAAGGAAAAAAAAGCTTATAAGGGAATATATTTAATTTGAGTACTATCTTTTCAAAATAATCCAAGGCCTTGAGATTTTTAATAAAACAGATTTCCTAGTACATTTAAAAGTGGAATTTAGGACCAGATGCTAAGTGTTTTAAAGACTGTAGTTAAAGTGCAAATATTATTTCCAGGGCTGAGAACCTCATTTCAGAGAGATGCTTGAAACAGGGATGCCTCATTCTATGAAAGCATAATTTTCAGTTAGTATAAATTATCTGGAAATGTGCACATGTTCCAGGAAATCCTGAAAACCTGGTGAAACACAGGAAGGAAAACTTGTTGGTAAAAGCAGATCCAGTCCCCATGAGATGCACTACTTCTAGGAACTGGAGATGAGTACTCAAAGTCAAGATTCCTGATTGCTCATAGCTTTGATATTAAGAAGATCTTTAACCTCTATGTTCTTACTTCTGTTCTGACTTAAGCTACCCATGAAATAGGAATACAATAAAGTAGCTGTGAGATTTCATCAATCCAAGATTAAAAAAAAAAAAAAAAACAACCAGCCACAAAGATTCATGAAATTTGATAGATTGTTACACTCAGCAAATTTGACAGGTCTGCACAATTCAGTCTCTTGTCTACAATAAAATATTATAAAACATTTTTGTTATATCTGCCTGTGCCTACTACCAGTTGTAGCTCTGCTTTGTTATGGTGATACACTGAGGACCCAGCCCAACTCATAATACAGGAGATGGAAAGTTTCCCCACTAACTTCCGTAAGAGTTGGACTGTAATCCTCAAAGAGACATCAGGAATCAATTTTTTTTTCTTTATCCTTGCTCTGCCTCAAGATTTTTCCAGATCATATTCTCTGTAACATAGTATTATCCTTAGCTTCCTAGTAATTTTTTTATTTTTATTTTTTTCCCCCCAAATAATAGACCTTCTGGACCACCTCTTCAGCATTTCTCAGAAAAAAAGCACCCATAAAATGGACACTAGATCCCATTTCTGTGATTTCAGTCAATCACTAGAGCAGTTTCCACAATGCCAGCCAAGGAATCACCCTGAAGAGAAGAGGCTAGAGAAAACTAAAGTGTTTGTCACAGTGGCCTTGATAGTTTCCTATGAGCAATACTACTTCAGAGTGAAACATCACTAAGAGATGGCTGAGCCTGCCTCTGATTTTAGGCAACATAACTAGGCAGGCATTCTTTACATTAAGCAGCTGCTTGGTGTGTACCTGTCTCAGTCACTATGTCTCCACATCAGGAGAAACACGGCGTACAGACATGTGAAGCCAGCATGGACCAGTTGATGATGGTTTCACTAGATTAAGCTCTGTTTTCAGTTGCAGCCTGTCTACATTAAGGGCTTACACTGGTACTTGTGGTTATGCTTCTGTTTCTCTTAATGTACACAGAGCCTGATCTAAACTGGAAAATTCTTAGCTGCTTATTTCCATTCTTAATGCTTTGGAGAGAACTCTGGGAATGGGAGCTGTGCCCACCAGAATGCCTGCCAAAACACTCTTCCACAGCTCTGGATGTAACATGAAAAAACAAGTTAAGATTCAATATCTTTTGACTATAAAACAGCTGGCAAAATATGGATAGTCTATCGATAGCTCAGGTCACTTGTACAATGTGTTATAGAGACAAACAATTATCAGAAAACCCAGTCTATTTGAATAGGACTAATTAGTGGAAAAAGAAAAAGGAAACAACAGGTTTCTTTAAGAATGTCTTCATTAATTCTCCTTAATGACAAGAATTGAGGGGAGAGTGAAGGCTATGGTAAACCTCCCCTAACCCTTTCCAAAGTTATGCATTTTGCTAGTAAGAGCAAAAGAGAGAGATGTTTAGAAGATAACCTTTTTAGGTATGACAGAAGCAGGAAGAGACTGACTATACACTAACTTGGATCTCTCTTCGCTGAGACAATAATTCCCTTTGCTATTGTAGAGGGACTAATAGCACTGGGCTTATCTTTCTAATGGTATTTTTCAGCATGGTACATAAACCTGAGTAATTTGCACAAGCACTGGTAGCTTTGCCAGCGATAGGACTCCAAAAGCACATCAGCACATACAAGTTCCCAGCAGCATCCTTGGAATTCAGACAAGAAAACAAACCTTGTAACTCCACGTCGAACATCTGCATCACAAATTGGATGTTGAAACCCCAGAGCAAGTGAATGGGGCACGGAGTTCTTAGGAAATGAATGCTCCCATCTGTTGAGGTTCAGTAACAATGGGTCATCCTGGAAGAAATTAAAATACAGACTGGCTTCATAGTGCAACAGTTTAGAATTGTGGCAAGTTTTCACAAGCTAAAGTTGTATTTTCTTTGTGGCAAGATAAGTGCAGGAAGGAAATTCAGCATTTTTTAAATCTGGTTATCTAAAATCATATCTAATGCTTTTTCTTATAATGAATATTTTGGTTCAAAGCCCAGGGACTGGCAGGCAGGGCCCTGGGAAGTGTTTCCAGGCTGGGCTGCCCTCTGCTCTCCTTGGAGCAGTTCAGAACTGGGCATGGAGATCAGCAGGACCACCATGGACATGGGGCCAGTGGATGCAGATACAGGATACACGGGAGTGTGGCTTTCTAAGAATCTGCTTTGAACTCATGCAGGTTCTCCTGATTTCTGGTATTATATCCATGGAACACTGTAAAGTACATTACAGACCAATTTGACCCCTCATGTTTCCACGGGAAATTTGTGATCCTAGCTTGTTTCTGAGATTCCTGAGCAAAACAGAAGCTCAGCTGATCCTGCCAGGGTTCTTCAGTGTCATATGGAAACTGTGAAATGGTGAAGTTCTTTAGCTTTGATAGGAAGCCACAAATGACACCAGGGACTTAAAGAAGATTCCCCTGTCAGCCTGGGTTGAGTAATTGTGCATAACCACAAGCTGGACAAGAATCATGGAGCTTGAAGTTTTAGAGTGAAAATACATCTCTGACTATGTTTACCTACTTGGTGGAGAAAAAAAACCCCATGTATTGCCTCTTCATTCACTATGTACAAAGAGATTCATCCCAGGAATTGAAATCTCTGCCACAAATATATCTCCAGACTTCTCTTGTCAAGGGGAGTACAGGCCTTTAACAAGAGTGCCTATTTTAACGTCTCCCAACTAATGGGCTAGAAACAAAACACCTTTTAATACTGCATAGACTGGTGACTCCTAACTTTTGGAATTACACTAATGGTGGAAACTAATACCTATTTCTACCTAGCTGTCAGAGCCTGGGGATGAATATTCTCTAGGGCCTTACAGCAGTAGGCTTTTATGGAAAATGTTATTATATGGGCAGTGAAAATGACGTTTTTATGGCTTGTTGCTTTTTATAAATAACGAAGGAAAACTGGCTAATCAGACTCTGGCAGAGACAGATAATGCAGCCACATAGTAAGTGCAAGTCTTCAGTTACAGCAGCAGTTTATGCCCAATCTGTCACCAACACTAATGTTTATGTCTATATATTGTAAATCCCATTTCAGCAGGTATGAACTGGCACAGTGACATGTGAATCTCCTCCCATGTGGAGATGCAGAATGTTTATAAAATTTTCTCTTTGGAAAGAAATTTCCATGTTTACATTTTGTGATTCAGTTAAAGAAACACTCTATCTACAGATCTAGATATCAAGTATAAGAAATAAAGCTCCTCCAAAATAATTGCAACAACACTGATCTGCATCAGCTGAGGATGTGCTCCATGGCCTCACAGTATAAACTGCAGAGAATATATAATAACCAGTGGAAAGAATGCACTGTTGAGGTTACTCTTGTAAAGCCAAGTTAGACAATGCAAGTCCATGACAGGGCTCCTTGAAACCAGTTTGCAGTGTACAAAACCCAGCTTCTGAACCTCTCTCTGTTTCTTTTGGAGTACTTCTAACCGGCGCCAGTGGGGCTGCTGTCATTAAGTGAAAATTGATTTTCCATTGTAAACCCCAATTTTTGTGGTTTAATATCTCAGCTGATTCAAAGTGCATCAAATATAACTTTTTGTTTGCTTTACTTGCAAAAAAAAAAAAATGGCCATTTTAGTTGTCAAGTATCAAATAAATAAAGAAAATATAGTCTGAAGCACAGCACCTTAGGAATAATCTGTATTTCATTACTTCAAGCTATGAATATGGGTAAATATAATTATTTTATAAATAACCACCTATGTGTAACAAATATTTCGTGGGACAGAAAAGAAAGGGTTGAACATAGCAATCCTCACTCAAGATTTCTCTGCTATTGTTTTCTAAACTTGAATGTCCTTTTTATGACAGTTGTGGCATTTAATTCAGTTTAGTATTTTCCAGGAAATCAGTTGCTGCTTAAACATGTTTCTACATTCCAAGTTCATTCAGAACTTGAAAAGCAAAATTTAACATGAGGAATGGAATTTTGTAATGACCCAACAACTGGCAAAACCAAACTCTTAGTTCCCAGTAGAATGAAAGAGCCAAACCTAGATATTCCTCCTAATTAAAGGTGAAAACATTATTAAACATCTCAAAAATTGAAAGCACATGTAACTCCTATAAGATTGGGGTTTTTTTACTGGAAAATAACTGATGGCCATGCCAAATTTCAGTGTGTTCTGATGTAAGAATTCAGCAAGAGATTAAGAACACATTTTGCTAGGAGACATGCACAAACATTAATATATACATAGCCTGAAAATAAGCCTCTGTAGGTAGGGTCAAGTGAGAACTCATGATGGATGAACACCAGAAGTGGCAGCTCTCAGGGAGAGAGATTTTTTTTAAATTACAAAATAACATTCACTCAAAATAAAACATACTATTCCTTAGTATGTTTTCACTCATCTCTCCCACACCCCTACTATAAATAAATCTACTGGTCCTGTTACTAGATTCCACAACTCTCTGTTTGTGGAAATGGGAGTTTGAGATTATTTATGGAAAAAGATTTTTGAACTCAAAAGAAATCTTACTGAGGATTCAATTCTAGGATTTTGCATTGCTCTACCCAGTGCAGGATCCCACCTGCTGACTCAGAGGAGAGGCTGTGCCTACATTGAACATTTTCATTACTATTCAAAGATAAAAAACAATTTCAGTGTGATATTCTTACTTTACATTGCTCAAATGCACTGGACAAACAACTCTGATGAAGTGAATATTTCTCCTCTTCCAGAGGATTTCAGGTTGTGAGTGTACCATCATAATAAAATAAAAATTATGTGGTAACTTGGACTTGTATCCTACTAGCTCATGTAAGCAATTTTCTCTTTCACCTAGTATTTAATACAATATGTTTTCAGGTCAGCCAAGAAATAATTATGATAGTCACTTCAAGGTATTGAGGTATTAAAAGCAAGAATATTAACCTGCTACAGGGATTTAGCATTCCTCTTCTAAAACTACAGGGTATTCCTGATAAAAAAAAAAACCAATTTTTTTGACAGAGCACTCATCTGGCTACGGCTACTTAGAGCTTGTGGCATATCCTGAAAAATTATATACACACAAAATCATTTCTGCACTGCTAGGAAAGCAATGACCAGAGAACAGCACCATTTTGGCTCTCTTCCTAAATTAGTCACAGTAGTTTGAGGCAGCACAGCAGCTTTCATGACCAGACCAAAGGAGTGAGAGTTTCATGTGTCACTATGCATAATAGGGTGGAATTTGGTCTATTCAAGTCATTTACTAGCTTGGATCAATTAGATTAATTTCTGGTTGCAATGAAGTGAAGAGAGAAATCGGTTCATTTTGTGATGCTTAGCTATCTAAAAATCAGTAAAATACAAATGGAACCTACCAAAATACATATTTTTAAAAAGAACTAAAAAGCTTACATAGTATTAACCCTCAGAATTGTTATCTCAGGAATTCAACCAATTCAACTCTTATATATCTGCCAAGAGTACTCGGGGAGAATCACATTAGAATGACATCTGGTGAATTTTCTTATTCAAAGGCTGATCTGGAAAATATATTAAAAAGGAATAAAAGTACAATGGCCAAACTCATTTAACTGACTCTCTCTCGGAGATTATCTGTTAATATCACTAGAAGCAACTCTGAAGTTCACTTTGGAGACTAGGTCAACTATGATGTGCTACTATCTCAATAAATGGCAATAAAAATCCTGTTTATTCATGGCCCTTGGCATCTTGCCTGAATCGACAGACGAGGCCAGTCATCTCTATTCTAGGAGATGTGAGAATAAATTTGGACTCAAGTACACAGCTTTCTGGGCAAATGCATTAATATGTAGGCAGACCAGTAATCCAACACACAGAAGCTGGCTGGCCTTTGGGTAGGCTACAAAAGCGTAGCAGTTGAATACATGTTTTTCTGGAACCACTACAGCTATTAGCTGGTGATTCAAAGCCTGGAACATTTGGAGACTTGCACATCGTGTATATAAACAACTGAGGAACAGAAAAACACTGTGTACAATTCAGATACAAAAGGACCCTTCTGATGTCTAGAATCCCCAGTAAGCACAGAGGTACAGAATGTGTTTTAAAATAATTTCCATTTAATAATACAGATGAGTCATCTAAGCAGTGATTATTCCACAAATTTCCATTTTTGCTGGAATTAATCCTGTGATAGTTGCTTCATACCTCAGAACTAATTAAAAACTGTCCTTTTACGCAGTGTTATACTGTGTACCAGTTTGATATTCAGCATATATGACATTCAGGGTAGTCTAGAGTATCAGCTGGGGGAGGCAAAGAAAATCCTTGAACCCCAAAAGTTGCAACAGAAACCATCAACAGCCTTGGAGGATGATTTAGTCCCACCAGTCTTAGGAAGTTCTCCCACGCAACGCAGAATTGGCCCCGCTATATATATATATGTACACACACACACACACACACACACTGATTAAAGTTAAGTACTGATACAACTAGAACAGAGTTATTTCCCTGGAAATTAATTACTTATAACTCATCCATATTAAATATTATTTCTTACATTGTCCTTCTAGATGTTAACTATGACTTACCTTATATGGATCTAATTGATTTGAATGAAGAAAATTCTTGTTCATGTCCTTGGCTACAATTCTTTCAGTCTCCTCGCTCTTGGTTTCATCTGGTTTTATCTAGCACACAGTACGAATACAAAACTGGTAAACAGATTGATACAAATCCATCACCACTGGTAAACACAAGCCAGAGCAAAGGTATATTCATAATATAGGCAGAGATTAGATTAAAGCTCTTAAAGGCCATCTTAGCTACTCCATGCAATAGGAATAGGAATTATTTTAACTAACTGGTATCTTGGTAGTGTGACCCATGGCTATGACATCTGAATATAATTTGATCTTTTTCATACAATGACGACATTGTGCTTTAAAGAAATCTTCAAGTTCTACCTTAGCACAGATAGCTGAGTCAGTTCTGCGTTTATCATCAGATGCAAGAAACAAGAGTTTGGGAGAAGATATATCACTCTTGAGAAATAATTAGGTCTCATGAGACACAGTTACCCTCACAAGAACATTGTCCAGTTCAGAAGTAGAAATGTCTACGGGAGGACTGCCTAGACAACCTCATTAAGCATTTAAGTGTGCTTCTCTCTGCAATTTGAGTTTATATCCAGTTATTATTCAATACAGTTTTATCTTCTTATGCTTCTTAGAAAAGTTTGGATGATTTAAAAAAAAAAATACCCACAGAGCCAAAATTCAAAATTGCATCATCTGTGACTATCTTCTTTCCACATATTAAACACTCTGGATCAAGGATATTCCTAGGAGAGAAGGAAAACAGTAATTTTAAAGTTCTTGGACGTGCTGCTTTTGGGCAGCTATTCAATAAAAATAAAAATGCATGCAACTGTACTTTGTATCAAACTCTCTTCTCAGTTTTATTGGGAACCAAGTTGATGTGTGCCAGGAGCTGTGAGAAGGAAATTTGGCCCTTCATCTGTCATTTTCCTGGAGGCAAGGCAAACCTTTTAACTGTGAAATTCAGTCATCAAATGCCAAAGTAACATTTGTTAGAAATCTACCTCAGTTACAGTAGACACTGATTCAGTCTACTGTGTCTTAACATATAAATAATGAATGGCACACATATTATTTAGGATTAGGAAAAAAACAAAACAAAAACTCAAGAAAGCATAAAAATAGCAGCAGTGTCAGGAATGGAAATGCAGGAATTAAAAAAAAAGTACAAAAGGAGAACCTAAGGAATAAAATGGTTTCTTTCACAGCGAGCACATGAAGTGGCTGCATATATTTACAAAGCTGTACAAACATAATTTTATACCAGCAAAGATCACCCACAGTAGCAGAAGAGCAAGACTCTTCCCACCTGTTTAACCTCCAGCAGGACTGAGCATAAGGTGGCCACTGCAATCCAGAACAGGCACCAGCCATAAGGTTAGAGGCCCCTCAGCAATGCAAGTTTTTACAAATACTGAGTTAACATCCCACCTAGGCACACTAGTTTTGTTTGCAGTGACTCCTGAAAGTCAGGAGTTTTGTTTGCAATTGTTTTGTATGAGAGAATTACCTTAGTAACCAGATGACACAGGACATACAGTAACTGTGCCCACATGGTATCTTCTGGGCTGGATTCTGCAGAAACATTTTGCACAGAGGACAGATGTATATGGAAGCAGCATTATTCGTGTGCTTTTCCATAGGTTTTTTAGAAGCATGTGAGCTACTCATGGTTTACACACTGATGCTTGACACCAGATCTTCCAAACACAGAGGTGCTGTAGGATGTTCTCTTATGAAAAGAAACTGAGAACTTCAGTCTAAAGCCATCCCTATTTTTTGCTGTTCCAGCTGTAGTTAAACTGCAGATATTAAGATAATCCTGAAGAAAAAAAAAAAAAAAGGAGACAGATTCAAAGATTTAGCATTGAGCATACACTAAACTAAACTGCCAGTCAGCCAACTTAAATGCAGATCAAAAATTTAAGGACTGCAGTAAGAATTCACCTAACCAAACCAGTGAGAAGGCTGGAAAAATAATGACTAGTTCATTCCCAAACTATACTAATTTGAGTTGTGAAGACATGAACCAAATTAAGAGGAAAGAGGAAAAAAAACATAATTGGTATTCCCTAGTAGGCATCATTTCATATGTTGCCCTAAAAATAGAGCCTCAGGGGAGCTGCCTCAGAAATCTTGTTCTGGTAAATCCTCCTCCAGCGCTGCAGGTTGCCAGTAGAGATTTCAAGACAGAAGAGAGAGGCTGAAGAGTGAAAATAGAGCATTGCAAACCCAGACTGCTATGGTTAGCTCTTACCGATTTAGAAACAGGTTGCCCTTCTATGGTTCTAGATTTTGTTTTATTGTTTTTCATTTCCCTAATTTCTGTTCCTCATATCTATTTCATACAGGTTTTATTAGTTTACATGTTGCTTCTCTGGGCTGCTAATGCACTTATTTTGCTACCAATACTTTTTAGCATTGCAAGATTTTTTCATGCAAAGGAATTCCATTAAGCATCCCCACTTGTGCTTCTAGATCAATGTCTTTAGTGCAAGATTAACAATTTTGAGAAATTCAGTGTCATTATCAGCACAAGGTACAACACAGTGGTAAGAAGCTTTTCGAGTGAGCTGACTATATAAAATTAAACCACCTAGTAACCTAGTCTGCTGAAATACTGTGTCCACACTAAAATCACAGTCTCCAAGAAATTCTAAAATGCAAATATCTTCTGTTTCATATAACATGTTTTAACTTGTAGCTTAAGTGTCACTCACTACGTGCTACCACATACATGATGCACTTGCCAGAAAACGCCCAGGTTAATTCAAGCAAAGGAGGACTTTTTGTTAGGCTGAATTTCCTTATTTCTGTGGTTTTAAGCTGCATTTAGACTTAATTATCTCTGTAAAAAGCAGGAAGCAGCACTGAAGTACATTTCCCATTCTGAGTTCTCAAATATCACATTTCTCCATGAGCAGAAATGGGGTAATTATGTGATTCTTGAAATGAGTACTGCACCCTGACCTATTGCTTGTACCGCTGCTTGCAGCCTCTCTTATCTCAGAACTCTAGACTGATCAGAAAAGGCTTTGCATCCTCTGCCCATCCCTTATCACACAGCCCTGACTATGACACCATCACTGGTCAATCTAAAATTTGTGCAAGAATCTCAGAGATTGTGGGGCGGTTGTTGTCTTGCAGGTGAATTTATTTGACAAATAATTTGGGTGATATGAAGAAAAAAAAATGCCTGCAGACATGAAATTAGTATTATGGCACGACACATGAAAATACATATTTTTTTCCAACCACTAGGAAATGAATGCAGCATTTTCAGTAGCTGAACTTCTGAAAAATGTCTTTAAAAAGTTGTTTTGTTTTGCAAAGGAGGGAGGCAGCTGTGAGTAAAGTACTAATATTAATAGGACCTATAGGAAAATGATCTTGTGCTCCCTCTGCTGTTTCTGTCACAGCGGGATACTGGGAGTATTTCAAGAGCTGTGTAGATTCCTTCATGCACCGTAAGAAATACTCATGCCTAAGTAGAAAGGGGAGTCATTTAAAAGCATTCTCAAAAATAAAGCAGTATGGTGTAAAAATTAAGGATAAATAGCATTATCTAGCTGGAAAGCAAGCTTTTATGCATGATACAATGCCATGGACGTACGTGAGCTTTCTTTAAATTAACATTAAAAGTCTGTTCCATTAAGAATACTAACAAAATATAATTCCACATGAGTTCTGAATATTATTGTAATTTAAGTTATGTTATTGTTATTTATTATCACAATTGTGCAGACAATTTTTACTAAGGCTGCAGAGTTAATATCCAAAATATGGTCTTTCTAAAATACAAGCAGTGAGGAACATACTACTACTTTTAAAATAGTCTGTTTTCTCTACACACACAGATGACATACCAACACTATCTATCAGAAGAAGCACCAAATGCAAGAACATCAAAAGTATTTAAAATTGGCTGAAATATCTCATATAACAAATAATAATTAGCAATGTCTGGAAAGAGGACTTACCAAACTGGTTACTGACTGAAATTCTTGGCACATCACGAGCAAGGGAAAACACTAGATTTAATCTCTCTCCAAGTGGGATTCCCCTGCACCACATGCTTGTTTTTTAATTGTAGTAGCATGACTGTTTTGTTTTTAATACTTAGTTTAACACTGCCTTCTTTTAACCTTAGACCAATCACATTTACATTAGTGTAAGGGGATTTTTCTCATGATTAAGAGACTGAATCAGCTGCAAGAGGGTAAAATTTCAACTTTTGACATCTAAAAAGTCAAGAAAAGATGAAATATTCTTGATAATGGTTTTGCAGAGAAACGCATCTCAGGCAGTTAGTTCCACCTTTGTGAACATGCAAATTACAAAATAGTTATTGTATTCTGAATATTTGTATTAATTTAAAAATACCTCTTATAAAGATAAAGCAGGAGCACATTAATATTTTTCATCATAACAAGCCTGATTCAAATATGACATATAAGCAAAACAATCAGCACTCTTGTATCTAACATGCCTGCATACTAGCGTGCCTAAAAAGAGCAAGGTTCTGTCATCTGCAGATCTAAGGGAACTAAAAAAGCACAATGGGGTCAGGAGTACCCAGCTTCAGTATGGCTCTCAGCATAACCTAAAATAGCTTTAGGAGTTGTCTTCCATCATTCTTACACTACAGAACTTTAATGAAGTTAGAACAGTTAAAATAGTCACTACAAGGAACTTGGGCTGCAGGAAGGTTTGTCCTAAATACTTGGATGTTGTTGTGCTAGGTTAGATAGATTTATATTTTTTTTAATTTGTTTGGAAATTAAAGTTGTAACAAAATGATTTTATGAACTCTTTTATTTTTCCTTTTTTTTTTTTTTTTTAAATGAAGGGTTATGTTTTAATAAGACATCAGATTTTAATGCTTCTAAGTGTTATTCTGACACATGACAGTACTTTCCATGTTTGTTTTTACAGTCGATCCGCTTCATCTGACTTAAAATATCTTTGCAGTATTCTGAATTATTTCCCCATCCAAGCTTAAAAATCATACTTTGAACATCAGGATGTTCTAAGAACATGGCTATCAAATAGAAGCAAAGATAATTTTTAAGATGAACTATTAATGAATGTTAAAGTTCACCAGAGAAATACTAAACAGGTGAGGATTTTAATTTTTATATATATGAGATTTGATTTATATTTTTAATTTAAAAATTCTCCAAGTAAATCAACAGCCACTGATGATGAGATCTTCAGCAAAATCTTCCATTGTATTTAAAAACTCCTGACAAAATGTACATGCTGTATTCGAAGGCCACCACTCAATCCAAGTACTGGAGTCCAAAGGGTACTGGAATCTAAGAAGACAACAGAAAACGATCATTTGCAGCTAAGATTTGGGGAGGAAAATGTCAAACAGAAAAAAAATGACAATATGAAATTGTTTGCTTTGTGTTCACAATCCTGTTTTAAATGGATCTAAGAAGACAACAGAAAACGATCATTTGCTGCTAAGATTTGGGGAGGAAAATGTCAAACAAAAAAAATGACAATATGAAATTGCTTTGTGTTCACAATCCTGTTTTAAATGTATACATCTGAAAACACAGTGTGTAACTATTGGTTGAATACTCAAAAAAATAAATCAGTTCTATGATACAGATTTATTGCACACAAACACTGTCCACCTCACAGCACATTACAGATTAACTCTCTGCATATTCTGATGGCAAGTTACTTACTTGAAATTGTAACCAACGCTTATCTTTAAGGCTTCTTTTCCCATGATCAAATACTGCTCTCCTGGGCTCAGTTCAACATCTGCACAGGTCTTCTTTTTAACAAAAGTTATTTCATTATTTTTTTGAGCGAAAGTCTGCCCTGAAGTAGAATGTCAAGAATTGGAAAATTTTACAAGAAGAATTTCCAGTCTCTCATCTATTAGATAGCAAACAGCAAAATGTTCTACAGTACAGCACAGCCAAGGGATCTATTTGCCAGTAGTTACATAACAGGAAAATTTGATGAAATAAAACATGCTTCTTGTAAAAGATTTTTATATTTAATCTGAATGGAAAATAAGCCTTCTGCATATTAAATAGTTTTACATTATAGAATTTATAAGGGTATATTGGGTGCTTAAACTCAGAGGAAAAATGAGTGAATATCAGTTTCAGTTCTGCAGGACCTACGAGCAGCTACCTCTCCCACAGGTAAGCTAGTGAGTGCCCAAGAACATCCTAAATGCCCTTCTCCCAAAAGCAGAAACATGCCCAACCTACAAAAATCTGAGAAAAGTTAAGGCAGAAAATATCCTTGTGTACCTCCCCACTTCAGTCACTGGATATACAGTAAGGGAGGGCATTCTGTGGAATGAATGAGACATTTAAACAGCTCACAACTGTATTAATTGATTATGCAATACGCTCAACTTGCTTTGTCACATAAAGGACGTTTAACTAATTACAGTTTAGGTTTGTTAAACAACAGCTATAATACAGAACAGTTGTTTAAAAACACCAAATAAAGACTGCTGTTCTTGGGGCACAAAAAGAATTCTCAAAGGCTGTGTCTGAGACTACGGTTTTCTGCTCTTATGAAATAACTAGATTTGACTGATGATTTTTGTCAGCTCCTTCAGTGGTCTCAACTCAACAGCTTTTACTGCGAATAAATTATTAAATGGATTAAGAATTGGCCACACCTCTTTTATAGAGATCCAGAAGAGTCGCAGAATACTTTACAAAATAACCTTCTTCACTGCGAGACAGGACGTTCACTTTATAAACTGCAGAACAACACAAACCAAACTTTGTTATTCCTTGTTCCTGCAGTATATACTAGATATCTTGCAGATGCTCAGATGGGGAATAAAGTGTCCCTTTACTAATTTCTGGGAAAGGGATGGTTATAGCTATACATTGTAGGGCTAAGAAACATTAACAAGTTCTACCCATGCTCTCATCTGATGCCCCACAACTTCCTCTGACCCCAAAGCCACATGATCATGTTAGAATGGTACCAAGCAAGACAAACACAGTGCTTATTAGCAGAAGTCATCAGATCAGGTTCACTGGTGCACTAACCCTGGTTACATGACTTTTATTCAGCAGAGGGTATGGGCAGCACTTACTCTTCTCTGCTCCAATATGTCACTTCCATATACTGTATCCCACTGTCAAGCCCACTGAATTTTAATCACTAAAGAACGAATTGGAACAAAATGTTTTGCAGCAGTAATAAACAAGTAAACATTTCAGTCAGAGCATTGGAAATAGGCAATGACAATTCAAATATTACCATATGCAATATCACTCTGGCATGCAGCTTCCCTCCTGGTATCAGCAGTTATTGACCGATCTAGTCTCTCTTGTACTTTACTGCACTCAGCTACATTGAGAAAGAAAAAAGTCAGTGTTAAGGCAAATTCATCACATGTCCTCAAATAAAACGTCATGGACATCTTTCTACTTGTTTGGGATAATCTACTGTAACTGAGAAACACCATAACTACATATTTAATATATATATAATATTTAAAATACAAAATAACATCTGAAATTAGTCCAGTCAGACATCCATGATCATACTACACACAGTTTGTTTTGGTTTGTTTTTTTAAAATATAAAATTTGGAGATGGCAACAGCTGTGTCCTTATGAAGACTTTTTTCCTTGTATTCAGTGTGGTTTTGTCCAAAGCACTACACTGCACTTTCCCACCAAGTGAAATAGGAAAATATCTTTTAAAAGTTTACCTTCCATGCATTTGCATTCATCTCCTTCACACAATCTCACAAGTTTTTCATTTCCATAGGGGTTATAAAATATAGTGCACCTTTTATCTAGAAAATGCAAAAAGAAGTAATAAATACATATAGAAAATCCACGTCCAAGAAGCAAGCACAAACTTTGGGAGTCAAAAGTTACCTAAGCTTTAAATAACATGGATTAAAAAGCTGTTGAAGAAAGGAAAATGTAGTCTTTAAGGAGAAATAAAGAGTTAAAAGACAAACATGAATTTGAAGACATGGAACACATACCTGGTGCATGATATTCATACACGGTGAATGTGGCAGGATTTAGCATTCCAACCTGGAAAAGCTGACTTATTCGGAACTCAACACAGAGAAAATTATTAGCTGGCACCTATTTAAAAGACACATGAATTAAGGAGCTCTAGAGGAAACAAAATTATTCCAAAGACTCAAAGTAGTGCTTACAATTATGGAAAGGGTAACATACAGAGTCTATCTGCAGAATAACGTGTCCATCTTTTATCTCATAATCTGCTATCAACTGATCAACTCCACTTGCAAGCTGTAGGGAAGAAAACCAGAGAAAAATCTTTTATGCAAGTTAAAGATTTTTGGATGGTCTTGAAGGCTTTGTAATCAGTAGCTTTAACATAATTCTGAGGTGCAAAAAAGCCCCTTATTTTAGGGTTGCCTATTCATAATGCTCATACTCTCAGTTGATTTTTTTGGTTCAAACTTGAACTAGATGCCTAGCTTCTGACTCTATAAAAAATCCATAATCTAGATTTAGGTAGATTATTCTCAATAGTATTGGAAGTGTTTAGAAGCAATGAGGATATAATGATATAAATCTGCACTACTACTCTAACAGAAAAAGATGAAGAACAGTAAATATTATAATTCTATCAAAAAAACTTCAGTAAAAGAAAAAAGTTCTCCAATACTTACAATAGATAAATCTTCTGTATTTGCTTCCAATCCACTAACCAAACCTATGTCCATCACAGCATGAGCAGACCCTGACTGCGGCTCTCTCTCGCCAGGCCTGTACCTAAAATAGATTAAAAATAATATGAGTTAAACATAACTGAAATTAAAAACAAATCTTCAAATGTGAACCCAGAAAAACCTAAGGAAAATTCTACCAATATTTAGACCACAGTAAACCCATACTGAAGCAAAATAGTCCAGATGAATCATTTCAGATTTATGCCAGTATTGTGTATAAAGAGGCTTTCTTATGTTCCAGGAGAACCCATATATATATAGATATCTAGATATCTATATAGATAGATACCCATATATATAGATATCTATATAGATATATATCTATAGATATCTATCTATCTATGTATATATATAAAAGAAAAACTCCCACCCAAAGAGATCATGACCTTTGGCTCTAATTCTGTTTACACACATGTACAAAAGACAAGAAACAGGAAGAAAAGTGGATCAGAAGACCAGGTGCAATTATTAACAAAAACCTTTTAATCTCTTAAAAAAAAAGAGAGAAATTTGATATAAATATCTTAGTTAATATAATATTAAAACAATAACTAAGAAAACCCAAAATATCAGAAAGCCTTTGTAACATTCTTAGATTAATTTCATAATGCATATGTAGACCCACAGTGCACTGGCTTTGCACTGCTCCAACTCCTCAACATGTCAGCAGGGAATTCCACTTCACAAGGAGGAGCATCGAATGTTAGGGAATCCAGGACATTTAGAACCAGTATTTAGTTAAATGAAACCTTTAAATGCAAAATATTGGTTGGGGAAATAAAATAAATAAATAAAAATCAGTCACCAATCAAAAATCCCATCAGCTGTACTTACTTTGCACAAGCCTCTAAGCGCCCAAGCGGCTCACCATCTTCTTTTATGTAACCTTTTCATATCAAGTAGAGTCACATAAGTAATTTTATAACTCTTCAGAAGCAGCAATACAAAATTCTCATAAAGCACTTTCATAACTGAAAGATAATTCTTTAAATTGGTTTGGTGGCTATTTTTATAGGAACTCATTGTCTAGCCACAAACAAGTAACATTATACTTCTTTTAATGTTCAGGCGAAGTGACAGCTTTAATGCTTCATGTAGTTTATTGTGTACTTATGTTATTAAAACTACTTCATGGCAAAAAGCTCAGAATGTTGTTATATATCCTGTTGGAACAGTAAAAATGCACCTCAGAAATACTTTAAAAATGAATTCTAGTCACAAAAAGGCAATAGTTTCAAGGGCTAAAAAGGCTTCTAGCAATTTCTTTTCCAGTTTTGCATATAGAAAGTGGCAGAATTTTTTACAGTTTCATTCTTAAGAAACAATTTGTTTAAAAAAATAAGGTCTTTTTTCCTCCCTCCTTTGCACTGACCTGAGTAGTAATATTTAAAACCATATTAACCATTTACCATCATCTCTCTTTGGAACAATCTTCAACTCAAAGCTACATGATGCTTCAGAAGTACCGATTGTATTATATACGGTCCTCACCTACACAGGTACAAATAAATTAGTCAAAACAGAAACAACAAGCAATCCTCAAAAGAGGCATAAAACTGAAAACCCATAACATGGAGAATATAATACCAGTAAAAACAAGGCTGTACAGCATGATTAGTTTTGATGGACTTACAGCAGAGGAAATAAATGATCAGCCGAGAAAGAAATGGGGAATTCTTGAGCAAAACAACCACTCTTGCTGGTTTTATTTACAAGACTAAGAACACTATCCAAATAACTTATGATATTTTATGAATATTAATACTAGTACACAAGAATATGTGAATTTCAGATGTTATTAATAAAGTTTGATGCTAGAAGAGGCTATAAAATGTCAGAAGAAAATATATCATGGCAACAGCCTAATAATTTAAAAGAGAAAAATTACTCCTTTAAAAAGTGCAAGAAAACAGTTTCTCAATGACACAGCTTAATACACTAAGAGCAAACACCAGAATAACAGAGAATTAAGCAATTTCTCAGAATTGATCACTAAGTTGGGTCTTTCCTGTTTGGCTGTCTAAGCAGAGACAGTAACAATTGATGAGCATTAAAACGAAGTTGATCGTCTATTTAGATTTATGGAACAGAAAACCTCTGATGAAAAGGAAGAAACTTTACAACTTCTCTCTCATTAGCCAAAAGTCATGCAATGGCTCGGACCTAATCTAAAATATGGCCCTAATGACATCCATCACTTCAGTCGAAAGGTAAGGGCAGCAAAGGAAGAGTTGGAGAAATTTCAGTTTCTTTTTCAACGTTGATATTAACAAACCAGAGATTCCATTTAAAAAAAAATTGGTTGCATGCTTACATTTACTGTAGCTATGCCAGTGCTGCTTCCAGTGCTCACATATATGTCATCATCCAGAGGTACCTAAAGGATTGATGTTAAATTAGAAGTTGTGAGTTAATAATAAAGATAGTGCTATTAGCAACAATTTAAGTCAAACAATCTGCTTGTCTTTTCTACACTTTAAATAAATATTAAGGCCTGATACTACAAACAGATTCTACCAAAAAACCCCACTTAACAGGAACAGAGGTAATAAACAAATTAATATTCAAATGCATTAAATTTAGCACATAAGCAAAGTCCTTATATATTTGCTATGTCAAATTACCACCAGTTTATTAAAAGAAAAAGCTATTTAGTAGCAATTTCAAAGTTCAAATAATTATTTAACAAGTTTCTAAGAATTCTGCTTTCACTTTTCAAAAGTGATGCAATTCACTCACCGTCATAGTTCTTCCCACGAAATTATCTTCTGTCAGTTTGAAGAGATTCAGGTCTCCATGGTTTTTGTATGCTACCTTAACATTCATGTCCAAATTGAGCCGTTTGACAAGAAGGGAATATTCAGTCAAGGCCTCAAGGGCATTAATTGTGTCCTGCCAGAAATTGATTACAAAGAATTAATCCCAGAAATTAAAAAGAAGTTAAAATGTATTACAAAGCAATTTATTTTCTGCCACTTAAACATGATTACAAATCATGGTAACCATGACTAGTTAAACAGCAGTGTCTCAGCAGTACACTTAACATGGTGGTAACATATTTAACACTATAATCATAGACATATTTGTGCAATTTAAAGAAATGCATAAAAGTACTAAAAAGGAAACAAGCAAGTGGCAAGAAACAAACACAGCACTCAGTTTCTTCATAGATTTTTAATATATTTTTAAAAGGGAGGTTGCATAAATTGGAATATTCTATATAGTAGGAATGGTTGATAGCGTATTAGAAATCTGGCAACTTTCACTTGACTTTTAGTCTATTCATGCAGAGTAACACATTTTTTACAACCATAACAATGCATACCTTCTTACACTGCACTCCATTTGTGTGGAAAACAAGAAGAAACATGATGTTGTGAAATGAAATACAAAAAAAATTGGCAAAACAATTTTCCTTCTATGATTTTTTCATTCAGCAGATCTGAAGTCAGTGGAATCAGCTTGCAAATGTCTATTTATAACAGACTTCCTGAAAAGAAGTCATATTTCCCAGAGACAAATAACAACATGGCAAGAGAGTCATTTGATACTAATCCCATACATCAGACATCAAAGTTGTCAATGTGGTCATCTAATGATATTACCCTCTTAAGATGTCTCAGATTTTGATACTTGAAGAACAAGAACAAAATTTTTTCGAAGCTCACCTGAGTTGAATAAAATCCTCCACCATATCTTTGTTCTTCAGATAACCATTTGATGATTGGATTAGCGTAGTTTTTGTCCCCTCTTAGCAAAGTGGTAAGCAAGGCATATGCAGTAGTTTCAACCATCTGTGCAGTAACAGAGCTGGGAGTGTGTTGGTCTTGTGCTTTGAAAGTATCTTTCCAAAAACGATAAATAGGAGGGTCACCTACAAGAGTATAAAAGCAAGGGTTGGGATTGAAACATGGCACTGGCTATCACCAGACTACACAAGGTGAACTACTGCCCGCTCAGGTCAAGCGGACAAGGAGGAACTCGCCCTGCATTTAGCAGAGTATTAAGTTATGCTTCTACACTAGCAAGTCTGGTGTTCATACTGGAAACTGGTGATAAACAGACCCAATGCCAAGCATACCACTAATGAAACTGCACTGTTGAAAAGCTGAAAGCAGGGTTCAATCCAGCAAAAATACCAGGCCACACAAGACTAAAAAATCACTTATGCCAAAGCCAGCATCACTGAAATTCACTCTCTAAGTAGTGCCATCACATTAGAGAATTTAAAACTACTAAAAGAACAGCCTACCTGAGAGCCAGCTACAGTACAGGCTGAGAGAATTTAATAATACCTATGACAGATGCTTCCTTCTTCAGTGCAGAGAAAGCCGATCGGGCAGAGTGATGGTTCAAATCCACAAGAGCTAAAGCATACGAGGCTATTGCCATAGTAAAGGGGCTTTGAGCAGACTGCACATTTTTCATCAAATAATCTCCTGCTTTATTTTTAGCATCATGGATTTTCTGAAAAGATGAACAGGCCACAGCTTACACCATTAGACTTCTTTTTAAAGAAACACATCTATCAAGACGACACAAGTATATATAGTATCTTCTACAATGTATCTTGTAATAAAGTGATCCAAAATTTCATTATTGTTTTACTGCTTTTGAAAGACAAAGACTAACAAAGTAAATAAATCTTGATCTTTGAAACTGAAAAAAGCCTCTTGATTTCTTTGAACAAATGTTAAAGAAAATTGAAGAAATTAAAATACCAGAACATGACTGCTGGCAGAAATAAAAATAGTATTTACCTGAGTAGGACATATTTTAATTGATTTTTCAATTCCAATAACAGAAAATGCTGTGAGGTACAAAGATTTTTCTTTAGCTTCTCTAGGTAATGTACCCTACAAAATAAAAGATGTAAATACAAATAAATAGAGACAACAGTTAATTTAAATAAATAGAACTTGTTAAAATTTAAGGGAGGAAACAAAAGGAAATTCCTGTAAGAAATACCAGTTTGGTTTAACCTGAAAATACTCTTTTACAAATAAGCTATTATATTCAAAAAAGATACAAAATCATATAAGTTATTGGCAAGCCAGGCTATTACACTGTAAAACCAACCTACATAATTTTTTTCAAAACATCTAAAGTGGCAAGCAGCTACTTCCAGTGGGAAGACACAAAGGTTTGCAAGATTATGCTGTTCTTTAAGTTAACTTAGAAAAATGCAAATTTAGCAAAATTGTATTGAATAGGCTCTCTGGTAAAATGCAGCTCAAAATACTTTGCATTCCTAAAACACGTTACCTCCCGCTGACTTCAGCTTTTACTGCATACACACAGAAAACATTTGGTTTTCATACCTGTAGTTTCACTGGTTGGTAGTTTGAAAATTCACTGAATGACCCATCTGGCATTTGACAGTTATCAATCAACCACAGAAGTGAATTGCAAACAGAAATTTGATCAAGATTTATATATTGATTAACTTGTCCAAGTATCCTTAAAGCAAAAGCTGTCAACCTGACAAAGAAATCAAACAGATGATGGATTAGCAGATACTATCATATTGCCAGAGGGTAGACACAAATTTGCACTATTTATGATTTAAATATGCCACACACACAGTTCAAAGAAATATTGCAGATGAATTTTAAACTTAACAATTTTAAACTAGGATCAAATTCTGTGTTTCAGGATATGAACTCATTACATCCCCAAAAGACTACTTTTCTTATGTACAGAATTTAAGGAAGATGCTTTTGACGCATCTTATTCCTTCCTTCTATAAGCCAACTGCATTTGCCATCATGAAAGGCAAGACAGTAACCATGCACTTTGCCTGGTTTGCAATGGCAAATTCTGTTTGCCATAAACACTACTATCCCTGTTTGATAGCCCTCAAACATCATATTTGTGTGAACAAAAGGTAGGACTCTTTTGCTCTTGCTCATGTTCCTGCTCTTAGCTTTCCTTCTTCAAAGCTGGGGTGCAACCTTTGCCTGAGCTAATGATTCTGCAGGAAACCAAGGTCTACTACACACTCCTTTTGTAAAATTCCAGGCCCAAAGAAGATGTTTCAGAACTGAGTAAAGTCCTATAAATCATCTCAGGCACATCTACTCCTAACCACTGGCCCAACTTGGCTGCAATGGTGTGAACTATGGACACAAATAAAAGATTTAGCAAGTGAAAACAAGGAAAAGTTGTAAGCACCATTTAAATCTACCATCAAGCTCACCTCTCATGCTTGAGAGAAAGTATCACTCTAAAAATTATTTATAATATATTTATATTTATATGAACAGAGTTAAACAAGCCTTTTCCATCCATTCTCATCAAAAGACCTTTTTAACTCACCATGTGCTAGCTTGCCCATTCTTCCACATGCTGTACGAGAAGTCAGAATTTCTGAATGACAAGATGCTTACAATTCCTGAAGGATATATTAAGGCAGAAAATAAGTTATGAAAACAGATTTATATTAAAACTGCATTTGCTCATTTAGATATATTGTCTTTCTCATTCAGCAAAGTTCATGCACCTCTACAACTCTGAAGCAAGACAAGAAGTTATATTTTGCTACCTTCTTTCATCTTCCTCCTCATTTGAGTTCTTGAAGTTAAGGTTTCAGGACCCAGTACATTCCAACTATTGGACTCTTCCAAGTAGTGAAACACATAAAACACCGGGGCAATACTCATAAACTCTGCCTCTGCACTGCCCTTTGGCAGGTTAGTAAGAACACCAAGACCACTAGGGCTGAGGATTGTGGCAATCACTTCACCCATAAGATGGCCTGTGGAAAGGAAAAAAACAAAATTTATTTAAATGAGATCATGAAAGTAAATCCAAGGGCAGAACCTGACTGATACTTCTAAGGAATCGTTCTATATGAAGTATTTAAAATCCTACACAAAAAAGTGATAAGCAAAGTCTTTTCTCAAAAGAAGGAGAACCTAGGAATAAATTCAGCCAAATTTAAAGAAAGGAATATGAAATAGGAGAAAAAGGACATACATACTGAAAGTACATACACAGTAGATTAGAAGTTTCAATTCAATTTACCTTTTACACTGACATTTCTATCAATTTTTGTTTTAGGGACCAGATTCGGTGGGATTTTGTATCGAAATTCTTGTCGTCTCTTGATTGAACCTAGAATTGAAAATGCATATTGTCATCCTGCACAATCTAAAACAACAGACAATTCAGATGTAATAACCAGATTTAGAGGTTACAACTATCTGAGAAATCAGCAACAAAAATACCTGTAACATAAAAACCAGAAATATGCCCAAATGCACATGCAAATAACATCAACCTTTGAAAAAGGACAGATGACAACACTTCAATATTTCCTTCACCTTTTTTGTCAAGAACAAAATCTGACCTGGACCTAAACTTCATGGTTTCAGATGCATCTCTATTTCAATGGGAACATATTCTGTTTTCATTAATAAAGCACCTGCTAAGTGGTTTTCAAGTACACTGGGAAAATCTTAGCATTGTATCATAGTAAAAGATACATATAAAGGATCCTTCAAGAAATTATTCCAAGTTTGTGTTTTGGGGGGGTTTTTGTTTGTTTGTTGGTTTGGGTCTTTTTGGTTGTGTTTTTTTGAAAGACTAGCTATTTTGAGATGGATTTGTTAGTCAATGAAAGGACAGGAAATCCTTGGAAGGGAGATATGAAAAATATTTCAGGAATAAGAAATGACAGTATTTTCACATTACAGAAAACTTGGTCGTTATGCATCAGGAATATTTAAAAAAACCCCAAAGTAAAGACATATGATCAATTCTCTTACCATAAATACCCTGTGGATCCAAAGTGAAACCTGCATGAACTTCTTTCTTAATGCCTTCTGACTGAAATCATTAAGAGGACAGAAGTAGAAAGTGAAAACGCTTTTACTTAATCAAATATATTAGCTGAAACAACAGTTTAAAACCATAGTATTTTTGCCTTCTACATCCTTCTCTGTAGCTGAGTTTTACTTAACCGTTCTACGTCAATTCTACAAACATTTAAGGTAGTGTTCTACCTCCCAAAATTACTGAGAAAATTTAACAAAAGATTTAAATAAAAGGTTAGGAAACTATAAAATTACAAAAAAGTATATTGCAATGAAGCATGCTTAAGCAATTGAAAATGCAAATGAAGTAACTTAGAATCCAGTATTCTCCTTGCTTACTAAATTATAATCTAGCTATTGATCTAATCTTTCTGACAACTTTTATGTGCAAGGTTTAAAAACGTGTGTACTCAAACAGTCATGCACTTTATCAATTGATTTCAATTCTATCATGTGATATTTTGTTTTGGATTCTGATATTATTAAAAGAAATCAATATTTATATATTGTTTTAATATCTTTTTATTTCTTGTGACTGAATCAATACGAAAACCAAAAAAAACTACACACATTTGAATTTTTTCCTTACCATTACGCGTAAGGTTTTAACTACAGTTTCACTGTTCCTGGCTGTCAGCAGTGTGAAGTTGACAGTGTGAAGACCTATTTCCAAAGGGAGTATTCTGAATGTAACTGGTGACGAAGAACCACCATCTAGATTTTTAAAGTTACAATTGCGTATCCTCGATCCAGCCGTTGCAGAATCTCCAAAGGAACAGATTCCATCTCCAGCTGCTATTGTAACGCAGAACTGAAATGTTGAATGATTTTATATGTTTCAATTCCATAACAGGCACAACACCAGAGAAATATTAGAGCCACTGAAATACTGTAGTAAGCACTCTGTTACTGTTTTCTCCTTACAATGAGCAAGTGTTTCTAAATTTGGAATCACTATCACTTGCACTAGAGACACACTAACAAGTGTTCATTAGCAACACCAGGGAATCACTATACGAGGCTTCATACATACACACACCTTTGCATACCTGAATTTTTTCAATAATAATTTTGCACTTCTGTTTAAACATAATTCCTTAAAAACAGTCCTTATTTATTAAATTCCTAGACAAAGCAATCTGTGAGATCTGGAGCAAGTCATTTGAAAAATCCCATCGCTTTTTGACACTATGTTCAAACAACTGGAATAGAAAAATTGTATTTTAACTTTCATGAGGCAAAGCTGGTAGGCAAGAGCACAACATTGTAATCAGTGAAATGGCTAGAAATGAAACAATTAATGATGGGATTTCATTGCTACATAGTTTTGTAGAGCACACAAACACTAGCTGAAGGACTGGAGAAATCCGATCCAGGGATCTGTTTATACTGGACACTTGCAAGGGAAATGCTTTTGTAGTTTATTATGTTAATCTTTCCATAGAACTCACTAATACCACAAATTACCTTAATTGCAGAATCTCGATGGTTATAAACTGATCCTTTTAACTCGATTTGTTCTCCTCGCACCACAGAATAAGGAACATAAACGCTCAGGAAGATATCTTTTACAACTTGCATTTCCAACGGTGCAGCAACACATATACCTAAGAGAATTAAAAACACAAAAGCAGATTATCTTATCCACCCTTCTGATAAAAAAGTTTGAGAAAGTTTTCACATACTTGCCACCTTTACTGATGACTTATCTTTCAATATGTACTTTTATATTGTCAAAGCTATTTTAAAAGTAACCAGACTCTTGCTTCCCTTTACAAGTTGCTGTCTCCCACTCTCCACACATCCTTGCTGACATACTGGTCCTTTGGGCTGCTTCTTCCCAAAGCAAGAAGATTTTCTGTTTGGACTACCAAATCTATTGGAAAATTCATTTCTTCCTCTCCTCAAACCCCCAAGCTATTGATAGCAGGACGCTGTAAAGTTGTGCCAGGGAAAAGTCACTCACTATTTGTTTTTATATTCTTCTTAGCCATTTCTCATGGTCAAACATAAGACAGGCTTTGTTTTCTCAGCCACTTATATTCATAACAAGAAATGAAATTATTTCCTTTCCCTAAAATATATATTTTTATGTTTTCCTGTTTATCAACCATAAAATTAACATATGGGAGCATACGTGTCAACTGCAATGACAGGTTCTGCAAAATCCAAACAGAAAAGCCCCCTAATTCTTCAGCTACAATCTAATTAGGTTGCAGAACTTACCTTTATCAGAAATGCCAACACCTTGTACTTCCCAGGTAGTCAGCGAGTCAGGCAAGGTGACAGACAGAGTCTTTGACCTGTGTTTCAAAGTGTCAGTGCATTTATACATTATAAATAGCCATGTGTTAACATCAACACAAAGACAGTACGTGCCCAGAGCAGCTCCTGTGTCTAAGAGAGACTTGGGCAAGACGAGATGCGAGAGCATATTTAGAAGACAGGACTCCTGGCTCTTTGTTGGAATAAACTTGGTTTTAGCTGACTTTACAGAAGCTGCTGTTCAGCAAGGTCACAAGTGAAAGGAAAAGTGATTCAACAATCTGGGCACCAGACAGCATAACTTGCATGGAGGAAAACATGGCAGGAACAGTTTGTATAAGGCTGCATTTTAGCACACATCTCAGGTACAACCAAGGCCACCCAGCTTACCTCAGTTTTATCATTTACTTTCTATAAAATTGGTGACTAAGTCAAATGTTGGCAATTGATTTAAGAAACATAGTACCTTGCAGAAACTTGATGAACTTCCCATAACCAGCTCTCTGGGAAGTAGCTACGAACTTCTGCATCATCCAGTTCCAAGAATGACTCAAAATCTGACAAACATAAACAAAGCAAGTAAAAAAAAAAAAAAAAACAAACCCCAAAACACAACCCAAACCAACAAACCACCTGCCAACAGCCTCCCACCAAAGGCTTCAAAATCATTACCTTTTTCTTTTGTGATACTGTATTTTGCTTACTTGCCTCAGGTTAGTCCTGATACAAGCAAAAAGGTATCTGAACATCTTCAATCAAAAGTCTGTGTTCATCCCACCTCATCTATTTACACATGTGAACACCTGTCCAATATCCAGACAGATTAACTTGTTAACAAGAAATTATAGGGAGAGAATGGGAGACAAGAAATGCCACATTCCCACTGGACATCCTGAGATGTTACCCATCAGCTGTTTTGGGCCTGGGCAAAGGTTTCAAATTAAGTATCACCTTCACAGGTGACAGTGCTCTCTATTGCAGTTCTGTCTGTTCTAAATATGGGGGAATAGAATACAGCTCTTAACAAAATAAAGAGCTGCTCTTCTATCCATCTTTAGGGATATACAACCAGTGGTAAAATTCTTTCTGGAATAACCCTGACAGGTAATAGAGGTGGGTTAATAGATTAACAAAGCTATAGCCTCTATATCTACCCATGTTCTGCTGGAAGTGTTTTACTGCATGTCCACAGACGAGTTAAAGCTCTCGTACTCACGCATTCTTGCCAATATCAGGAGCTTATTAGGCTCTTCCTCCCGCAATTTGTTTGCAAATTCACAGCAGTCTCTGAATGCAGAAATGCACCTTTCATTTCTGCGAACTCGCTGAGCTCTATCACTGCAAGTCTCGGTGACTGGATATGCTGTCACTCCATCCATGCAACACTTTTTAATCATTGGATGTATATATTGGGATGCTGAAATAATAATAAAATAATTCCCTTCTTGAGATGAAGTTGAGGTTTCAAATGCATCATAATTCATTATATTGAATGTGTTTTTAAAACTTGCAGAATTTCATTGAAGGTACAGATTTGAGGATGAGCATAAACTTGTCATTATTAAAAGCTAGAGACACACACTTAATCACTACTTTCTGAATTTAAAATATAAATTAGATAAGAGGAGTTTTATTATATTCTAAGATTTAACAAAGGTTCTTCGGACAGGCTTGGTCTCTGGCAGGTGGTCACTGGGAAAGACTGCCATATGGTAGTACTGGGAGTTTTCAGGCTATGGCTCCTCAGAAAAAAAGAAAGATCTTAAACATATGCTGTATTTTCAATGTGTACTTAAATCCTGCCAACTTCAAATTTGGCACATGACTAAGAGCCTTTATAAATGGGGTCCTCTCTAAAGTTATATTCCATATTTGTCTGTCTCTCTCTCCACTACATTAAGTTAATAATATCTAAAAGTAGTAAGCAAACACTCAGATTCTTGATTTCTAATGGATGCAATTTTTAAAATATAATTATATACTTTTTTTTTTCACACCTTTTTTGAGTATCTTCTCCTTGAATTCAGAACGTTTGGTTCTTAAAACTTCATTGCAAGTTTCATCTGTTCAAAAAATAAATCAGTAAGTACAGAAGATATGACCTTCTTTGTAACAGCATAGCCCACTTAAAAATAATTCCAGAAAATAACATTCAAAATTTGGGAGATTTTTTCTGTTTACTATTTTAATTACATAAAAGAATTTTCATTTCAGTTAGAATAATTGATCCACAAGTCACATTTTTCTCTCAAAAAATCATTAGTATATGCAATCCCTATTAGTTTAATGACCTTCCAGCATAATAACTAAGAGTCACCATAGAATATTTCAGAAAAGAAAATCCACAACAAAGGAATATACCTGCTTCAGTTGAGTCATCAGCATTTGCATTAGTTAAAAACGTAAGCCCAGCCATTCGGAACACATCAATGTTGTTCCGTCCTCCTCCAGCACCACACCCAAGGTCACCCTTTTCCAAATGCAGCATTATCTGAGGAGAAATGCAGCATATATCACAGGTGAATGAGGCAGTTAGATTTGCAGAAAGGCCACTTGTCTGGAAGATGTCCTCCCAACATAGAGAAGAATGCCATTTAGTGATACCTGATCTAATCCAAGTACCAGCACCAACACAGCCATTTCCTTGGAGCCCACAGCAGAGTTAGAGTCACGAAGACGAATCAAGGTGGAATGCTTCACTAATGTGTTTGTAACAATTCTGATACTCAGACCAGCTTGTTTAAAACCAATTCAATAGTGCTATAAATTAGATTCAAACAAGTTTGGTGCAAAAGTATCCCCCTGTTCTTCTCCTATATATTTTTTATATAAATAGATATGTTCTGAAGTATGAGAAAACCACCATGTTTTATCATAGGAATGGAATTCTTTCAGTGACAGATGATATGTAGGTTTTACTTCCATACACGTGTATTAAAAATTCTACAGGGACTGAAAACCTCTATAATGTACTGAACATAACAGCATTTGCCATATCATTCTACCAGTATGCCTTAAAAATGTAACCTGAAAAAGATTACAGGAAGAACTAAGAAGGAGAATGTAGGTTCCATGCCAATTTGATCATGGAGCTCTCTAACACTGCAACTTATTTTTTTGCCAAGTCTGAAGGGTTCTGATGAGACAGTTCAGATCTGCCTTTAAAACCACAATTTACTTCTACTGGAAATCAAAATATTGTAAACTAATTCTTTTTATAATTTTGAACTGTCAGATTTAAGACAGTAATTTTTATTCTGGATTGAATTGCTCTTCTCTGTATTTTCAGATTTACTGAATGCATGACACATAGTAGCTATCTGGGTATGAACATGAAACAAATAGCAACTTGTTTTTCTTTTGTGGCTGCTACTTAACTTTTTCCATTGCTCTCTTGCCTGTTCCTGTGACTCCATATACTGCCTTGTCAATAGACGACAAAGCAACAAAGGAATTGAACTGTGTTTTCATGTTAAGCGACACAACTTCTGCTGGATTCAGTATCTTTTTGCTTGATTGCAGCTTAATCTGTAAATGAAAAACAAGCATTGGTAATTTTAAAAGCACATTGTTCTTTAAAAGCACATAAATGCACCTGAATGCAGACACTTTAATTGAGGAAGCGTTAAAGAACATGTGTAATTCCAAAATAAAATCTGACCATTAAACAAATGCACACTCAGAAATTTTAGTGCCTATTTTGCTACTCACATTAAGATTATTCCCACACTTCTGTTCCACATTCAGCCAGACTGAATCAGCTACTAACTCAGCAGTTTCTTCTCCCATGACTGTGTAGTACACAAGAAGACGTGCTGAAGGAACCATTTCTTGGGTTATCTGAAAAGTTAGATGTTCGTATTCCAAATCCTGAACTCTGTTCTGAGTTCCAAAGCTCACTATCTTCCCCCTTGACATGATCTATAATAGAAAAAAATGATGGAAAATAAAAAAAGTCAAATTTCCCATTTAGTATGTTTCTTACATATAATAACTACTTGCATTTAGATACAATCCAACACATGCAAAAATGCATTTGGGACCAGGGGGTCTAGTTCAAGGGAAGGCAGCTCTCTCTTTCAGCCCCTAAAAAAAAAGGGCTGTCTCTGCACATCTTTCCCTTCCTCTCTTTTAATTCCCAGAATAGCTCTTGAGACTAGCACTACTTGTTCTTAATCCCAGTCTATGTCAGATGAGAATTCAAAACAATGGAGACTTAATATATAATTTAAACATGAGACTGTTAATTTTTTTACTGTAAGACTGACAGATTGTGTACAGAAGGAGCAGTGGTCTGAGCTGCACGTCTTCTGTGCTGAAGATAGTTCTTGATTGTTGAGGTTTTTCGTCTATGAACAGATATTAAATCACAATTCAGTATTTTATGTGGAACATCTGTTACTTACCAAATAGCTGTAGTGGTGTATTTTATGAATATAGGGACTATGTGGATACACAATAACATTTATGAAATCCCCTACTTGTAGTATTTTGTGGTTTGAAGCCCAGTCAATATATAAATAACTCTGACTTGATGATGAATAAGCTTTTGCTTCATAGGTTTTACTTGCTTGGTTTTCATCTGAAAGATGTGGATCTGCAGTTTTTACCTGAAAAGATTAAATGTTTGAAAAAATTTTTAGTAAAGAAGAAAGCAAAAACTGTGTGTCCTGACTTCTCAATAGCTTAAGAACAGAATTATACTTAACAAATAAATACAATATTAAAAGCATTCTGTAACATATTATTCAGAGATTAATAAAATTAAAGCCAACTCAAGGCTTTAGAATTTTCTTTAATAAAAGATCTATAAATATCAAGTCAAATATAAAATGGTAGTGTAGAAACACATACATAAACAAACAGAGCAGAAAAGATTCACGATATGCCTCCCTGCATGGTGAGGGAAGCGCTCTCAGAGATGCTTTTTCACACAAGTAATTTAGATTTTTTTGTTTAATAATTATTATAAAATAAATAGGTGACAAATTAGGATATTTGGTTTCAGAATAATTTAATATAGAATTTAATAGAGAAGTAATGTTTGACTATAGCACTCACATTTCATAACTGATTATTCTTAACAGTCTCTAAGTTTATAAACTACTAACTTTTGAGTATAAAATCTTCCCAGTGTTGTACATTTGCGAAAGCACAGAATTAAACCCTTGAAGAAATAAATTAATGGAATGATTTAACTCACTTGAAACTCCAGTGTTTTGCTGTCAGCTGGGATATTAACAACAAACAAAGCAGTTCCATCGGTTGTGCTTGTTTTTCTTCTCCCAGATTCTGAACCTGCGGATATCAGCTCAGTCTCATCCATGTGCTCACTAAATGATTTTGCAGTGATGGTTACAGGGACATTTCCAACGAAGTGATCCACTGTATCTTTCACCTGCACCTGTTCAGCAGAACAGACAACACTTCTCATATCAATGGTGACATTTGTCAAGGAGAAAACTTTCAAGCTGCTAAGTTTCTTCTACAATAGCAAGTTAAGAAAAAAATGTAAAAGGTTAATGGAATTTAAAAGCATGTTAAGACCTACAGAAAAGAGCAAGTTTTGCATTATGGGTTTTCAGTTGTAATGTGCAACAATAATGCTCACGTTAACTAACCTTAATGAAGAATGGAAGTCCAGGCTTCACAAAGAGAGGAGTAGCAATCAAACTCAATGTGTAAGGAGATACAGCAAATTTAACTCCAGCAAATTCTGCTTCACCACTCAGGCCACCTACACAAAATATGATTCCCCTTTTAATAATCACATCCTAGATCCTGTGTTTTCTCTACTTGCCTTCAAAGGGCAGCACAACCTGGCTGTTCTAGAGAAGTCTTTGCATCTAAAGAGTCAACTCCTAGCACTGTTGTGAATACAAATAGCCAAAAAATAAAGTTTAATCCCTAAGCTCTTTTACAGTGAGGGATGGGCTCTTCTTCCTTCTAAGTTTTTGGGAAAAGGATTTCTGAATACTAAAGGAAGTCTGATACTAGAAAACAACATAATTTTGTTTTCTAGTTCTGTTTACATTTGCAGATACTTAAAAAAAAAAATCTATTAAAAAGCAACTTACCCGAAGACTCCAACACTGATGCCACAATATATAAATATGACCCATCCAATTCTTCTAGACTTTGAAACCCTATAGAACTCACTGCCTCCTTACTGTTAAAATTTATCTCAGCCACTCCATTTTCAATCTGGAAATTAAATATAAACCATTACTTTATAGCCAATAATTTAGAAATAATATATAGACAAACTATATGCAAATGCTAATTTCAGCATGTTTCTGTTCAGTGTCTGTTTTCAGAGGGAATCAAAGGTGGGGATGTTTTAATGAAGAAAACTTCTTTAATCCCTAAAATTATTGAGAATTGATCAAGCAATGGCACATATTGCAAAGTCTGCATGCAGGCCCAACAAGAGGTAGGACCAATACTGAGATATCTTCACTAAATGAGGAAAGACAATGTGTTTTATCATTCCTCAATGACTAAATCAAAAAGGCCAGACTAAATGAGGGAGGGATAACTGGTGGAGAACAGATGCCCCATAATACATCAATATAATTTTGATCTTTTTGCCTCCTATCACGATTTGGTGTTACTACATTGATCCTATATTTGATTTCTTTCATTTATTCTGTAATAGATAGCATAAAAGTTATTTCATAGAAATTTCAACTACACAGTTTGCTCAAGCGAGTAATAGAACCAGATTGAAATGACATTGTCTCAGATGCTTCCACTGTAAAGTGCATTTCTATGGCCCCCATGATAGGAATACACAGGAAAAGCTGACACTGAATAGCTGTCGATGCAAACTGGAAGTTGGAACCCATTCTTACCAAATTTAATGGGAAAATTTCAGTGGAATTGGATTTGTCCTGGACTAATCATATGAAATCTACACAAACTAGGCTTACTTCTTCTTACCCTAGTTACATGCATTGCATGAGGCATCATTCTTTTTCCAGATTCTTCAATTATTCCAAAACGAAGAAAAACATCAGCACTTGCAAGCCTTTTATTATAAAAATAGCTGAGAACAAAACAATATAAATGCTTTTAAGATTACTTTCATGGCTGCAAGAAAGCATTCACTTTTGAAGCAGAGTAATTTCCTAAGCAAGAGAAAGAAAACAAATGTCTGTGTAGCTTTAAACATTATGTTTAAAACTAATCACTTTAAGAATTTCAAAAAGGGTCACTTAGTTGTCTTACAGAGCAGAAAGGACTGTGGTGATAGGGCTTCTTGAGGAAATAAAAGAGGAAACTTCTGAACATGGGAGAATCATTCTTCAGGTAAAAGAAGAGGAGATATTTAGTAATCAAAGCCAAATTCCTTACCTAGCTTTCACAACAATCCTGAAGTTCTCAAATTTATCAGAACTAATAAAGCTACTTTCTGGCTCTATGATGACGGAAAAGCTTGGCATTGCTGGAAATTGAGTAGAAAATAAAGCCACTTAGACATGTTTTTATACATTAAGCCATAGGTGAAAGACACCTCTGTATAGCCAAAGAATCATGCTGGTTTCAAGCCATCTGAATTACAATATTATAGCCCCAAAATACAGCTGTCAGCCTGTCCACAGTGAAGCACATGTTATAAAGCTTAAGTTATCTGCAGTTGCCCTAGCTCCACATTTTGCATCGGTGCAACTATGTCAAGATGATGCAGAACACTAAAGAATAACTCTAGTTAGAGGTGAGTTGTACTAACACAGCCTTACACCAATTTGACTGATTAGCCTGAACTGAGATTGCCAGTTGGCATTACACTGTATCCCACCGCTGGGTATAAGTGGGTCAATGTCACCTCAGGCATTTCTGCACTTTCTTCCTCTGTGTTGTATGGCCATCCTCTATAAATCTCCCTGAAAAAACATATAAAAATGAAGGTTCACAGTATGGGCACACCTTACCATATTCCTTAACTTCAAATTTGGCAACAGCTGATGTTAAGAAATTCTTCTTATACTTGGCTTCAATCTTCCAAATTCCATACCTATGAAATGGTAATAATCATTTTTTAAGATGAAAACTGATGTCAAAGACAAAAATTAATATTACTACTTAATAACTGCAATTTACAGAATAATTTATAGAAAATCAATTCCTACAATCCTTCAGCTGTATGGCACCATGCTAGAAATCATGCAAGTCTGCTGTTAACAGGTACTCAGTTTCAAGAAGGATACAAAATTAATTTTTACTCAGATTGAAACTATTGCTAATTTCATAATGAAAAGTAAATTGGTCAAAATTAATCTTTTCAAGCACCTGAGAGCATCCCTCTGCCAACTCAGTGAATCTTCAGCACCCTCTCAAGACTGAAAGGAGAACTGAAGAGACACTTATTTCGTATGCTGCTGCTACTGGAAAAATGCTGGTGATTTGTATGAATGTATGTATGAAACACAAAGGTTTCTCCTCCTTGAAATCAACACATCTTTGACATCCTTTCTATCTCTACAATAGAAAGCTTTAGTTTCTATTAATCTTCCTTTTTAACTGAGTGTGACAAACCTACTGCTGTTCTTTCACTTTTATCACCAGCATTTTCAGCCCCTACATCTCCTCATTTTCTCTCGTTGCAGTAAGCATATGCCATCTATTTGAAAACACAAAGACTAAGCATCCCACTTGGCTTCAGGAGACAAATGTTAGTTTGGAAGCCAACTGAAAAGAAGAATACTTGCTCCTAAGTTCCTGATTTATACCACGCTTACACACTGTGTGAAAGGTTAGAAAGCCCAAGTTTCAAGTCATGCACACTCTGTGTATCAAGCAAAAGACACTCTGACAGTTTTTAAGAAAAGGCAGTATTATGTTAATAATTCTCAAATCATTAAATAAAACTACTTAGGATTAGGAGGAATCTTGAAGTCAGGAAAAGAAACTATTCCAGTAAAATCTTCTTCTTCTATAATATCCACTTTGACTCCTTCAGGATCCTTTATAACAGGAAAGAATGAGCAGTTACAGATTATTCTTATAGAAGGAAATTCTTCGTTCTGGGATTTCAGTGGGAGCCTGGCCATAATGTATTTTTCTAAGAGTTTTTCCCATTTCACAGTATGAAAACACATTTTTAGAAACAACTCAGACTGAAATTCTGAGAAAACATTTTACTGTGGTTCCAACAATTAAAAGATGTTACGACACAATACTTAAAATTGCTGAAAAGTTACTGTGATAACAAGTCTATTGTTAAAGGCTAAAAATTATAGTAGACACTAATTATTTTTATATCTTACATTGAATAAACAACAGTATGAGAACTATATATTAAAATTCCCTTAAAAATCTTTTCCCTAGATATTAAAGATAATTTTTTTTTCTTTTTTTCCATTTCTTAACAACTTCAGATCTGGGACTGGAAAACTGCTCTCCAACTGTGCAAAGTCATTTTTAGATCTTTTAAAACATGTCTGGCTACCTGCAAAAACATCTGACAGCTTTATTAAATATTGATTGCAATACTGACTTACCATCTAACTACATTTATTATTTTTGTTATCTACAGAATATTAATACTAAATTCAATTACAACTTACCACAAAAGTCAGGACAGTTTCTCGCCGAGCTGGCCGCAGTTCTTCATTCAGAGAGTACACCCTGACTTTAACTGGAAGAATTATTACAATATATCTCAAAGTCATAGCATTAGAGAGATTTTGATATCATTTTTTACCATCACAAGCCTAACGTACCATTTTGTAGGAAGAGAGCCCAATCTACACAAAACCACCGATTCAGTCATCACTTCACAAATATTTTTAATATATTCCCAGTAAAATCTTTCTTTCACTTTTTGTGCCACAGATTAGTCATTTAGGACGTAGAGGGCAGGGACTGAGAGGATACTGGAAGAAGTGATTCATTTCTACACTACGATCAGAGGTAAAAATATTATTCTGCTGATTAAGAAATTAAATAACAGCCGATACAATACAACATAACCAAGAGCTTAATGGATATTTAAACCCCAATTCCTTGGCAAAGCCAACAGACTTTAAAAAATTAAATAACAGCCAAGACAAATATTTACCTGACTGATCAGGAGTATAAACTGGTTTGTCTGTATGAATAAAAAGAAACCCATTCTCATAGGAAATTGGCATTTTTTTTAATCTCGTAAAATGTGGAGAAACAGCTTCCAAATACACATACTTGACTGAATTATCTGTTCTTGGTAAATCTGCTGGTTGAAGCTGAGGGAGATGAAATAAAGATTTTTAAGGAATATTAAAACATTTCTCAGTATTTTTTCCTACATTATTTTTTTGTTGAGAAGAGTATCTGAATAGTAATTACTACCCTGTTGTTAATTATCGTTAAATAAAAACATCAACACCTACGAGGGCTTATTCTTGCCCACATCACAGATGACAGTCTGGAATATTAAATTATAAATAGCTATTTTGATTTTTTGCATTTGATTTATGTTCAGAACTAGTAAAACCTTCTCGGTTATCAGCTTTGGTAAAAAATCTGTTCAGTTTCCTGCAAACTTTGCTTCAAGCAAATTAGTTAAACAAAGCTTTATGGTGAAATCTGGGCCCCTTTGGAGCTTGTCACTGACAAACAAGACCAAGTCTTGAACCTCAGTTTAGTTACCTTTTTGGCTTACTCTGAACTCTCAGCTGACGTATCTTGTCCACATTCAACGCTTCTGCATTCTCTCCCTTTTTATTTTTTAAAGTTATATGACTATCATAATGTTGCTAAAATAGCTTGATTGTATGTTTAACTTCAGTGTCACTCCTTTACACTCATTTTATCCAATGCAATTTCAATTTCAGACAAACTAAAATGAAATAAACTCTATGTGGTAAACTGAGAAATCAGGGTGTTAGGTTTCCCTTCCCAGTTTAAACAATAGAAAACTTACCATATGTTTTTAACACTTATAACTAAACGCAACAATAAAAACCCTGCAAGAAAAGTCTGAATTCCTTACTGTTACAATTATAGCATCTTGGAATTTGTTGGCTGGAGTTAAAGAAATACGGGCAGAAGAATAAACAGTAAGCTTATCTGGGAAGCTTCTTAAGGCAATATTGACTGGAAATTCCTTCTCATAACCAAAAGCTTGAACTACGACTTTCTCAGATGCCCCAACTCGGAAGATCTTTGGTGCTGTAAGGACATATCTGTATATGGCATATAAAACAATAAAAAGGTCATGGAACTTCTTTGAATGGAATAACGGAATTTCTTTGATTTCTTACTTCTGTTTGTAATTCACTTACATACAAGGCTGTGAAAGCAAACAAGACAATCAGGCTGAGTTATTCTAAGACACTGGTTAAAAATAGCAGAGCCCCAGTCAGAATAATTTTATTAAAACTGTCGTGTAACATCACCAAATAACAGCACAAGATCACTTTATGGGTTTGATTTTGCAGACACACAAAAGCATGTCTCCTAAAACAGCTATTTCCCTGGAAACAATGACTCCTTTTGCCAAATTAAATCCTGAAATGCTAATCTTCCAAATAGTACACTTGGGTGCTTTTCCCACCAGTAAAGTTCTTACTGAAATAAATGGGGCAACTTACAGTAAAGGCCAACATGAATAAATTCGTGCAGGATTACTCTGATTTCTTCAGTACTTTATAAACTAAAGTAGGCATCATTCCACAAAAGCACAAGGCAGGCTTTAGTACCTGACCACAATGCATCTAAAATACATATGAAGTGCCAGTGAACAAAACATTTGATAGATGTGCAGTCTTTTTTTTTTCCTGAAATGCCAAAAGCACTTAGATTGGCTGCTTTCTATACACCACTGTTAACAGATACGAGAATCAAAAACCCACCACTAAGTACAATAGTAAAATACACATTTAAGTAAGAGCTTTCATCAAACCTGTAGCAAAGTATCTGTCTTCAGGCACTTCTTACTTCTCAACTTTTTTTGCACATTTATCTCAGGGCACACAAGGAGATGACTCTCCCTCTTTCTTTGGCAGCAAATACAGTAATTCCAGAACCATCAGTCTTTTTTTTCTAGCATGAGTCCCACATACAGCAATGAGAATTGGGTGAAAACACACCAGTTTGGATAGCGCCTTTTACATTGGCTTTACTTAAATTCTACATCTATTTATCTAAAATAGCATATAACAATCAAGTAACATTTCCAGTAAATCCTATGTTTGCTTTACTTACGTTTTCTCTTGGCTAAAAGTTGTTCCAGAAAGCAGCAAAACAAAAAAATATATTAAAACAGTCATAACGTCTACGATAACAAACAGCAAACCATAGATGTTAAATGATTCTGGATTAAACTCTGTTTGGCTTCTGCTGTAGATGGACAGAAATGCCATCAACACATATCACTCATAGTTAATAATTAATTGCAGATCATGTTTTACTAAAACATTATTGCCCCATCCCAAGGAAGAATGAACAACTAAACCTGGGAACTTTTTAATTTAGGATTTCAATTTTTGAGTACATGCAGAACAATCCTATGTCAGTACTAACTTTCCCTCTGATAACTACATTAAAAAAAAAAAAAAATCACTTTCAGAGATAGCAAAAAACCCCAACAAACAAAAAACTAGATTCAGTTTGTCCTTCAAAAAATAAGTTTTATTTAAATCAAAGTGATTTTGAATTTGTGTCTGAAGAAAAAAAAAGCATTTGAATTATAGCAAACATAACGCACTGATACGCTTAGACCACAAGTTTCCATTATTTTGTTTCAAAATAACTCTTCACTTGCAAGTTTCTTTTAGTCATTTGTATTCCTGATGATGCCAACTTTCTGGGTACTTCCATTACAAATAAAACTGCAATATGAAAACATCAGGGCACAATATACCTACAACATGTACTATTTTAAACAGCAATTGCAAATAAGAAAAAAACCCATTGGTGACAAAACCTTTGCACGCCCGATATCTAAGTACAGGACCTCAACAAGGAAGTTTATGAAAAGTTAAACTAAAGTTGGGCAATATTTAAACAAATACTGTAGTCAAACTTTACGGGAAAGACATTCACAAAACTATTTCTGATCAACAGAAAATTAAATTACAAGGCCAACTTGGGCTTCTCGACAGCGGTAATAAGCTACAAGGGAAGATACATATCAAATAAAATAGTACAAAAATTAGGGTGCTTAATATTATTAAAAATAATATCCGAAATACCTATTACTAAATAGCAAACAATGCAAATTCATACAGCAAGTCAAGGTGGGTGGCATGTAAGCCATAAGGCACAAACAGTAAAGAGCATTGGAAAACACTTAAAAATTCTAACAATACCCTGAAATAATATTTTAAAAATCAAATTATGCCCCTTCCCTACATTCTTTTTCAGATACAGTTTACCGATTTTTCAACTGTATTATTTCACACCTGGTTGCATCTATTCCAAACTAACACAGCCCAAATGCATTACAAGAGATTTACTTAAATATTGCTGTGAAAATGGTGACAATTTAGGCCTACTATAGTGAGTTTATCATAACCAAACGTGGTAACTCCAACACTAGATACAATATCCCAGAGTAAAACCCATCTACATACCATTTTACACTGGTAGACTAATATGGGATAGATATACATATATATATATATGTATATATACAAATTAAATACAGCACAGACAATTAAAAAAAACCCCAAAAAACACAACAAAAACAAGCAAAACGGCTATCACCAGCGCAGGCTTTGTTATTTATGCAGTGACTGGGTCTTTAATTAGAACAAAGCCCCTCAGAACCCTCCCTTACGGCAGCGGAGCAGCCG
>NW_010332526.1:21255-32631 GCF_000700745.2 Antrostomus carolinensis | reverse complement strand
CTTTCTCCCTTCCTTCCCCACTCCACAAGGTGATGCATAGTCCACTCCAGGAGGTTTCTGTGGATTTCAGCAAAGGTCAACTGGCTTCTGACGGTTGCTCTCTCCCTCTCATTACATGAATTAAACAGTACCCATATTTTTTAAAGGACTGTATTTGATTGGAAACTGAGTACTTTGATTCTTAATTGTTCAAACCAGAATTTCTAAGATTTTTTTCCTCTGTCTTAAATATCAAAGTCATTGAGTCTCCAGTAGCTCAAACTAAGTTCTCCTTAGATTTGTGAACTGAACTTTTTGTTTCCTTTGCTGTGCTGATATTTTTCCTAAATGGCATCAATGAATAAAGCATAGAAAATAAATCTATTTTTCTTGCAAGAGATCTTCTGTGATAAATAAATTGATTTAAGGGTGTGCAGACTCTCTTCATAGGAGATAATAAGAACATTTAGCACTTACAGTAAATGTTCTGTTCTGCTAAATTACTTTCTCAAGTATAGTAGAAACATTAAGTAATGAAGCTCCAGTCCAACAGAAGAACAGCAAATGGGTAGTTAAGAAAACAATGAACTTCAGAAAACCTATAAGAACTTACAAAAACCCATGCAACTAGGCCGGTTCATTAAGCTCAGTCTAACTTGATTTCAGCTGTAGCTATAATAATATCCAGGAGACACCCCCCTGCTGAGAGCCAAATATGCAAAGAATCTCTTGACCTACTGATTTAAAAAAAAAAAAACAAAAAAACCCACACTTGTTTCAAATGCTTCTTTTTAATTAAATGTCTGAGATTGGGGATGCTATATACCAAAGGAGTAGTACTGGATACCTAGGAAATAGGCACTACATAACTGAATATATTTGCTTATAATAAGTTGAACAAAGGAATTATTCAAATTACTATTAAACACTGATAAGTGATAATTTATTGCTAAAAGATTGCAGAAGAGGAGTTCAGGAATAAAGAAAAAAAAAAAGTGGTCAAGGACTCAAAAAGTATAGAAAGAACACACCATGAAACATCTCCTGGGGTTAAAAGTAAAATATCTACAAGTAGATTTCCCCACATAACCACGATTGGATCCATTGCACAGATATGTGAAACAGAGGAAAACACTTGTACATCAATAAGGCCTCTAACCAGAATAGACAAATTTTGGATATAAACAACATAAACTCACAATAAGAGTCCTGGATTACCTAATACATTACTACCTCCAGGGGTTCAAAGAGAGGCATTTCCTCCATTGGCTGCCGGGCAACACTTACAAAGACGAGATGGAGTGGATGCACCTAGTCCTCTTTTCCCTGACACTGTTCTCCTGTGTTCCTAGCAGCAGCACAGTCTATCAAAATGCACGCTTGGTATGAGTGAAAACACACTTTGAGTTAAACCAGCCATCAGGTTTGCATTTAAAAGTAAATGCTTTCTTGCTCCTAATTGTTCCTGGAGAGAGGGCATTATTTGTTGTCCTACTTAGTGGGGGTAGTGTTCCACTCCCTATGCTTACATGGGAGATCCCTTTAATAAATTCTCAAGTAAAAGAAGAAAATTCTCATCTTAAACTGGGCTTTAAAATATGTTTTCTGGCTTGTAGCATATGATAGTAGACAAAGCAAATGATGTAAGCTAAATATTAAATGATTGCAAGGCTCCTTCTAATATTTTCATACCAGTACTAAGGATACTACTGGAGAATCAGTATCCTCCTCACAACTCTAGTGAACATACCAGGCATACAATGATGCCACAAACGGTTAGCAAATCACAGGTTCTCAGATGATCTATGGTTAGATGATCTCTTCTCTACGATAATGCCTGCTCTGTTGCTTTAAGGTAGCTTTGGAACTTGCAAAATTTAGAGGCACTTCATATTGTTCTAAACCCTTCTGGCTGTTAGCAGCCTCTGCATGGTCATTTGCCCTCTGAGAGCAATTGTAAGCAGATGCCAGCCAGTTGCCTCTGGTAAACAGTTGGCTTCGGTCCATCTGACCCCCAGGGTAACCCATTTTTTGTGGCCAAGCCAGTGATGGAATTGTCAGTTGTGAATAAGCAGTACTACTTATTATTCTACTTTGTTCTACCGGAGCTAAGCTGGACAGCAAGAGAAGTTCTCAACGTTTCTGTGTAGGGTAGGCAATATAAAAAATTATTGAAGTATGTAGTGTTTTACATATGAAGATCCATTCAAAGGATCCAACTAAGTGTCTAGAAGTTAATCTTGATGACCATGCAGACTGTTTCCCCAAGGACAATGAAGAGGGAGCTTTTTTTCCCCACTTTTTATTTTTTCTCATTAGAACAGGTGATGTAACTAGTGATGAGGGTACCTGAGCTCTTGTTTATGTGAGTTCCCTAGGAGGAACGATGCACTACTGACAGCTTCTTCCTAGTCCATGAAGTCTGCTGAGTCAGATTTACTCTCACCTCTTGGCTGATGAGACTTTTTACCTGTTCCACTGTTACAGCTGTTCAGGAGGTCCTGTCTCACTTGTTTCACTGATAGTGTCAGCAGAACAGGATGAGGTCATATGTCAAATGGTGGGGTTTATGGAGAGGGCTGAAGTATGTCCCCAGTCCCAGTGATGGGGTGTTCAGTACACTTGCCTCCTCTTGGTCTAATGAGGAGGAAAGGATGTGTATATATGAAGACTCTGGCCTTCATCCCCAACCCAACTATTGTTCCCACTGTCAAAAATGAAGGATATCCTCAGAACTTTACCAACAGCTTCTGATAGATTGGAAAAGGTGTAGTCTGTACTTTGTCTAGAATGCTGATTATAGTCTCACAAGCAAGAGAACAGAAATGACAATTTTTGTCACTTTTTATTATAAGCTGTGTTTGGTTTGTGTGGTGGGGGTTTGGTAGTGGGGGAGGGGCTACAGGGGTGGCTCCTGTGAGAAGCTGCCAGAAGCTTTCCCAGCTCCAAGTTGGACCTGTCTCTGGACAAAGCTGAGCCCATCAATGATGGTGGTAGTGCCTCTGTGATAATATATTTAAGAAGGAGAAAAAGTTGCTGAACCAACAACAATCGGCAGTGGAGAGAGGAGTGGGATGTGAGAGAAACAACTCTGCAGACACCAAGGTCAGTAAAGGAAGAGAGGGAAGAGGTGCTCCAGGTGCCAGAGCAGAGATTCCCCTGCAGCCTATGATGATTATCATAGTGAGACAGGTTTTCTCCCTGCAGCCCATGGAGGTTAATGGTTAAGCAGATACCCACCTGCAGCCTGTGGAGGACCCCATGTGGGAGCATGTGGCTGCACCTGAAGAAGGCTATCACTCCATGGGAAGTCTGCACTGGAGAAGTCTTTTTCTGAAGGACTACACCCCATGGAAGGAACTCATGCTGGAGCAGTTCATGGAAACTGTAGCCTGTGGGAAGGACTCACCTCAAGAGAAGTTTGTGGAGGACTGTCTCCTGTGGGAGGGATCTCACACTGGAGCAGGGGAAGAGTGTGAGAAGTCTTTCCCCTGAGGAGTAAGAAGCAGCAGAAACAACGTGTGATAAACTGACTGCAACCCCTATTCCCTGTCCTGAGGTAGAGAAATTGGGAGCAAAGCTGAGCCCAGGAAGAAGGGAGAGATGGGAGGAAGGGGTTTTAAGATTTGGTTTTGTTTCTCATTATCCTACTCTGATTTGAGAGGTAATAAATTACATTTATTTTTTCCCCAAGTCGCGTTTGTTTTGCCTGTGAACATATTAGTGAGTGATCCCTCCCTGTTCTTGTCTTGACTCATGAACCTTTTGTTATATTTTCTCCTCACCCCATCGAAGGAGAAGAGTGAGTGAGTGGCTGCGTGGTGCTTATTTGCTGGCTGGGCCTAAACCACAACACAAGTAAATCAGAAACTTAATTGTTTGGGACAAAGCCATGGGGCTATCTCCTGATTAGTATCAGATGTCTGCTGTAAATAAGATAAGTGTGAAAGTTTCTAAAGTAAGAGCTCACAGTAATCCTTTCTAAAGCCAACCTAAACATAGAATTTACAATTTGGTCCCATTATAATTATTGAGCCAAAAACCAGATGCAAACAATAGACATGAAAAATAAAATTCTCTAATTCTATTTAACAAAAAGTCAGAGGCAACTAATACTGGGACCACATTCCAAAAGCAACTTTCAATATTTTAATGAAGTTCTCTGTTTTCAATCATATAAAAATGCTAACATCTGAGAGTCTTCTAAATGTCAAATTACTATTCGTACCTGTTAAAGACTGTGATTATACAAAGAAAGTAAGATTTTAATTTCAGGAAGGACTGACAAAAATTAATGAAACTTAGAGGTATGACAGTCTAGCGTGAGTGAGATCGAGCAGTTTTTCAAACTAAGCACTGTTAGCAGTGCATGTGCCACAGCGACACTTGATTTACATGTATTTTTACATTTAAAAGCATATTGTAAACATGAACAAGTCACCAAAATTTTCTGTACATTAGATAAATACTGTAGACAAACTCATTAAAGCATAAAATAAAAACTGAAAAACTGTCTTTTGGAGATTCTGGGCAACCACAAGTAGCTTGATTTCTAATAGGATTTTAGGTGCCTAGTACTAGACCAGTACTTATTTTTCAGCAGTGCATATTTTCTGGTGGGAAACCCTGAGTCAATGACATTGAAAAGGCTTTTACTGTATTGCTATCATTAGATTTTTTAATTGCAAATTGAATTGAAAAACTATTCAGATATGGTTGATATTTTCATTGTTCATAGAAACCCGCATCTTCCTACTGCTGACCTGGGACCAGATGACTCTGAGGATTGATTCCAACCAGTCTCACGCTTTTTGGTACAGGGAACAGATAATCGGCTACTGTACCTCCTCTTGGCCAGGTTCCCACAGCCTACTCTGGCTCTCTGGGACCCGGAAGGGAGAAAAGGTGGATCTGGATGGATGCAGATGTGGATTCAGTCTTCCTTACAGGAATATATTCTGGCAACAAGGTGCCTTAGCCATATTCACACAGTCAGGTTCAGGTCTCACAGTTATCAATGAGAGACAAACTAGTTTTAACTAACTAATAAATCTGAAAAAAATAATATTTTTTTAAGGCTGAAGTGAGATGCCTCGGAAAATCTCAAGAGTTCTATTTGTCATAACTACTAAAGAAGAAAACATATTTTAAAATTATAAAATTCAATATAGTTCTCATTGTAACAGATTTTTTGGAGGGATAAATAGAAAATAATCATGATTTAGAGCTAGGACAGTGCAGATTTGCCCCAAAGTAGTAGGGGTCAAATACAATTAGCCTTAGCTTCCACATCAGACAGAGCAGATAATAGTTTCTTCTCTTTGTTTTAGCCTATAAAAGTTTAGATTAGAAATAATGTCCTGAAAAGAACACAGATTATAAGCATAGTATTAGATTAATAAATTTATGAGGAATTATTTGGTTGAAAAATTTGAAAATAGAATACAAGATCCCTCAAACTTTGGCATATTATTTCAAATCAATCTCAGCTGGACCCAACAGTTTTTGCCAGTTGATGGCAGTTCTGTATGAAATAAGTAAGTAGATTCCAACAAAGTTATCACTGGGCAGCATGCACAGCAAAAATCAGAGTTCCCATTTGCAATAACTGGCCCCTTGTGAGGCCAAAAAAGCAAACAAGCATGGAGATGAAATTATCCACTTATTCACTGAAAGGTCCCTTAGGATAAGTTGAAGAATAGAGTGAGACAATGTGCATGTGTGAAAGGAGGGTAAAATCATGGCTTGTGTTTCTATAGTGCTTGTGCTTTATTTTTTCTATGAATAATCAGAAATTTTCATTGTTCAAGGATTTCAGTCTGATAAACCAGCACCACAATAATTAATCATTAAAAATGGTGAAAAAACGTCTTTTCTATTCACTAAAATGACAAGATGTGTAACTACAGAACAATGTATAGGCATCTTAGTAAATTTTCTACTCTATTAAAATGAGAAACCATTTAGATGCCTTTATTTTTATCCTTCTTAATATGGTATCAAAGAAAAATTAATCACACTCATATCATCATTCACTAAAAAAGTGAAGGGAAAGATATCTCTGTGCTGCACACAGATTTATGTATGATCTCCTTTAACATTAATGGGAGCCTTCGTCTAAATCCCCAAGCCCTGCAGCAGATATCTACCCTTTAAAATTTAAGGAAGAACTGAAAAGTGTGAAGTAACACCTAACAAACATGAAAAAAGAAATCAGCAGAATTCAAATAGTAACTGGAATTACAATAGAGGACAGTAAAAACACTGCAGAAGTTTGTAGTTTGCAAAGGAATGTGTTTTTTGTATTCCAACAGAGTCCTGAACAGGTGAAAATAGAGCTAGTGTGAAAAGCAGTGACAGAAGTCCGAGCAGCTTAGGCAGCTCAGTAGCCTATCATCACCTCCAGGAATAGTGGCATACGCCTCATGGTGGTGCAGAATGGAAGATATAGTATTATTTTCCAGTGATGAATCAAAGTGATACTTTCCATCTGTATATTGTGGGGTTTTCTTAGTAGGTAATAGGTTTCTTGGAAATAAATTTATGTGTCTTTGTTTCAGCAAAGGGAACATGGAAGAAGATATATATGAACAACTCTGTGCTTTTCCAAGCAAACAAAAGTCAAAATAATATTTTAAACAAGATGAGCTCTTGTTATAGCTGGCTGTATATTAAATACAATTTTGCAGCACAAAAGTTCATTCTTTCAGTTTTCCTCTGTCTCTTCACACTGTATGTGCACTGAAAGAAAATGAGAGACGTTCAGGGGTGAATATGCCAGTCCTGCCAATCTAAGCTACTGTAACAACTTCTGTTCTCTTATCCCATATCTTGTAAATTAAATCCCATACCAAATCAGACCCCCTACATCAAAGTAGAATTTGATGTGAATAGAAAGTGAGATTTAATGGAATTATGCCAAGAATACTTTTGGACCAAACTATATAATAGAATTTCTGTCAGTGGATTGGGTGACAGGAGCAGAAAATCTAATAAACCTTTTTTACTATGTTATCACCTTTGAATTTAACTATAGACAAACAAATGTCAGAATGTATCATTTCCATGTTGTGGGGAGTTGCAAAAATACAGATATTAAATGAAATAGCCATTTGAAAGACAGAAAAGAAGGTAAATTAAAAGCTGTTTGACCCAGTGTGGCTGGGGATCTCCAGTACATGGTGTGAGAAAGTATTTTTTATACCTGGAAGCACTGTGTTGCAGAGTAGGGTACTTATGCAGGTCAAAGATTAAATGAATGAAAAATTTCATTTAGCATGTGCTCTAGAAAAAGGCCAGCTTCTTAATGAGTTGAACATGAAGAATTAAATTCAAGTATATTTAACATGTAAGAGACTGTTCTCTGAGTTGGGATTAGCGTTGTGATTCTGGGTTAAGAAACTCAGATTTGGTCAACATTTGTGTGATAGATTGTCTGTGTTGCCTGTTTCCAGCAAATGTGCAGTACCTTTCAAGTCACTAACCACAGCTTGTTTTCCACTCCCTTTCCAGCTGTAGTGAATTTTAGAAATTTAACAATAACTTGCAAATTGACGTTGCAAACAGTTTGACCCTCTTGCAAACTAAGCAGCCTTGGCTTACTCTGTGTCTATTCTAGGGGTCTTTTTACTTTGCATTCTGTCATGTCTATAGTTAGATGTATTTATTTATTAATCCAGAATCAGCAGAGTAAAAAGGCTACAAAAATGACAAAGACTGTGTTTCACAGTAACAGATGTAACCTAAAAGTTGCATAGAATTAAACAGAAAACTGTGATTTAGGATTGATATAGGTAAAGGAGTTACAGTCACCAAAATAAAATAAAACTCTACTGGAAGAGCTAAAGAGTGTTTCTCCCTCTTTCCCATTAAACTGCTAGTATTGAAATTAATACATTGATGTAGCCAGGCTTTATTATGAAATTCTGAGGAATGACATTTTAAATATATGGGATCTAATTTATCTTTCACTTATAAATGAAAAGTAAAGAACTATAATCATTAACGCTATCATTTTGAAAAATTGATGTGAGTTCTTAAGGAAATCTGAAGTCTGTGTTCTGAACTTTGTCTGCAAGAAATATAGTGTATTTGTGTATGTATGCATGTGTGTACAGTTTCCTGTGAAGCTTTTTTCCTTCCCTCTAAACATGATACAGGTTTACCCAGGAAATGGTATCAAAGGGGTTAAACACATAATATTAATGCTATACCATGCTGATGTCAGCAATTTATGAGGGGATGGTGGGCTCCAGTGCCAGAAGCTACGGCACAGGAGAGAATGTTATTTTAACAGCATGATTCTCTATGAAAGCCTGTCATCTTCTGTTCTTGAACATTCGCTAATGTACTAAGGCGACATGCCCAGATAAAGAAGGAATGTTTTTCAGCTGTTATGTGGTGGCTATTAATATAGTTACTGCTATACAATAAATATGCTGCTACTGCTTGCCATCATTTCAAATTGGCAAAGACACAGGAATCCCTTGGGACACTATTGTTTCTAAAGGGCCACATCCTTCTTTCCTTATTCAGATGAAACTCTTAATAACATAGCTCAGGAGAAATTTTCCTTTTAAGAATGTTAAGCCCTTGAGACCATCTGGGTACAAATATTATGCTGTGTCAGGCCACATTGACTGTGATGGACAGGGCATAATGCAACACACAACTTTGAATTTTTCTGCATTGCTGCTCTCACACTTCTTTGATATTTTTCTAACACACCTGACAATACCACTGTCAGATCCAGCTCATGCTCTGCAGCAGGAAGACAGAGATGAAATTCTGAACGTTATGACTGATTTACCATTACATCTGACTAATAGCCCTCAGACCTCACAACAGAAGAATAAAAAGTTTAGTACTTGTTTATCTCTCCCCAGAATTTCCTTTCTTTCTGCTATCACTTTCCCAGATCGCTTATCTTTATTCCAAGGCTTTCCTTACCTCTTTTTCAAAATCAAATGAAAGACAAAGGGAAACCTTCTGTCTAGTAAAGGGGATATATTTTATGTATGGCATTTGACCAGTTGCACATGGTTTTCTTTTGGCTAACAAGTTCTTGTAACATCACAGACAATTACTATAGAGTCAATTCTTCAAGGCCTGATGGACAGCTTTACATGGTCGTTCATAGCTTACGCATGTCTTTCCAGGCAAATTATCAACAATGCCTGTTCTTGAAAAGATAATTCTGTCTACCCTGTTCATCATGAAATAAATCTGAGTCATCAAGATGAGCAGATGAACCTTGATCGTCCCAGTCACCTGAGTCAGTGTGGCACTTTGAGGCATCCTGTTGCTCACAGCATCAGCTCAGTTTGCTGAGAGAGCAAGAAAATTCTGTGGAATCAAAAGAAGTTATACAAAAAAAATCTACTGAGAAATTTTTACATCTCTGTATTTGAATTTCCTATTTGTCTGTAAAAATGAAATACTTCTTTAATGTTAAATCAAAGTAGCTGTTAATGCCTTTTATATCAAAATTAAAATGTAACGTGTGTATACATTACTGCTCATATTTGAAGTAGTGCTACAGTAGCTGTAAAACTGGTTGTTGTTCATACCTACTCATACATAATTCCTGCGCAGAAAGTTTACCACCGACCTTTCATGTATTTTGTTGCCTTCATTCACCCTGATCTGTTTTTCTAACAAAAATACATGAAGCAAAACTTGAAAATTCACTGGAAAATGCAGAAGTATAGCATTATTTCCCTTATACTTACGAGACAGGCAGAGAAGGGAACAAAAAAAAAAAAAGAAAAAAGAAACAAATCCAAAACTATGTCCCTGCATCACTACTGGAAATGACAATTGAAGACACTTTAGAAAATATTGAACAAGATCTCAGTAGAAGAAGCAACTAATCACAGAAATAGGTGATCTACTGGTCTGAGCACAGAACTGCAATTTGCATGAGCACACACTGTAGAACTAGAGGAGGCATCCTGGGTCAGTGAATCCAATTCCCTGCTATCATAAGTAATCATGTCATATAATCCCATTCATCTCATTTGAGCTGCATCTTAAAACCCTTTTTATGAATTTGTAGAATAAATGCATTCCTAGCTAGTTTATATTCATTTGTTCTTGTGTAACCTTGTCCTTCAGCAAAAATAGCTCATCCTCCTCCTGCCTCCCTTTTATTTATAGAAAGCAATCATACTTTTTCTCAGCTATTATTTGCTAGGCTAAGTCCAGCTCTTTCAGTCCTCTCATGTAAAATAGATTCTTCCTTCCTCTAATTATCAAAGCAGCTGGTTTGTGTACCTGCTCCAATTCAAACATATTTTTTGGAATAGTCTCTACAATGTTCCAAATAGTTTTAACCATTCTTACTATTAACCATCAAGTCTTCATTACGTACTGGAAATACTTCGCTTCATACATTCTAAGATGTTTTCCTTCTCTCATTCTTACTCCTCTTTCTTTTCTTTTCTTTCCTTTCTCTCTCTTACTCTTCCTGTCATGGACAAGTCACAGAAGTGTTCTGTGATTGACTCGTACATCCAAGTCTCCCTTCCCACATGTTTTCCTAGTCTGCAAGTTACATTTTTGTTAATTAACAATATAAATGTGTCAGTACCCAATAACTTTGTTTGATTTGCTTAATTTCATAATAAATCTGTTATTTCTGTGCCTTAGAACTTTCAAAGACTGCCCATATATTATTGCAGTACTCTAATGAGAATTTATCTCAAATTTATGTCATTGGTTTATTTTATTCCTAATAAATTAAATTCCTAAATGAAAATGCTAATAATTGTCAGCTCTAAAGATAATGCTGGAGGAATTCTGATAATAATATCTCTGGAGACAAATTACTCCTTTTTTAGCTTTCTTCCCTTTAATTGTTTTACACTTAGAAAACTAATTGTTTCTAAGTCTTGTAAGTCTCTAAATCTCTTCCTCAGGCTAAATAATTTCACCATATCAGATGTTCTCATGAAGTCCAGATAGAAAACATGCACCATAATTTTCCCCTAGAAAACCAGTTATCTTGTTAACTACAGCTATCAGGCTAGTCTAGCATGACTCCTCTCTCCATCTTTGGCTAATGTAAATTGCATTCCATCTCATAGCAAAGATGATCGCTTCCTTCTTTTCTTCTTCCTTTTCATATGTTCCTTGTGTGCTGCTCTCCAATTATGAAGGATTCTTCAGGAGTTACTGTTTCAAATCTTCCAGATTTCCAGGGTGAAATTTGTGTCCTTAACTCTTGTGTTCTCAGATGAAGAAATATCAGTTTTTAAATACATTTCTGTTAGCCTTTCTGCCTTTGCACTTTTCAGTGTCATCTCACTGACAATTCTGTAACAGAGGTCTAATTCTGATTCTGAGACAAATTTAACTTACTTGGAAGGAGTTATAAAAACCTGTCTTTTCACCTGT
>NW_010332526.1:20230-21238 GCF_000700745.2 Antrostomus carolinensis | reverse complement strand
CCCTACAATGAGGATAACTAAATATATGTCACTCAAGACAGTGTTCAGAGGTTCAATTTGCTTATATTTATATGTTGCTTTGGAAATAAAAAGCACTGTCTATGGCATCATCGTATCACCTGTATGACACTGTGATCTCATAACCTAAGTGTCCGTATGCTAACCCTCTTGCGTCTCTCACAAGTTCTACTGGATGAAAAACTCTTTTATATTTAGGTATTTTCTAGGAGTGCATCCAGATTAAATCATTACAGTCTATCTTTTTGCTGTTGTGCTATGATAATAAATTATTATACCATTACTATTGTTACAGACTAATCCTACAGTGGCAAAAATTGCTACAGTTTTATTGCAATAGCTTCATAATTCATTACAGCAAATGACAAATAGAAAATGCTACATAGGCTGAAAATTCTAATAAGAAATATATGCAGCATAGATTATATTTATGTGTAAGTATATATATATATATATATGTATGAAAACTCTTTACAAAATATAGCTCAGTAGTGTAGACTAGTAGCTCAGATAAATGTACTTTAATGGGTACAAAAATTAGCAAGCAGATGCTGAAAAGGCTACACAGTATTAGACAGAGTGAAAGGATTAATGTTAAAAATATATGAAAAAGAAGATAGTATAATGTTTTAAACAATATAAGTGGCAAGATCCTGACTAGAAAAAAAAAAAATTCATATTGAAAATATATATTCTACATCACAGAATGGAGAAGGGCAAGCCAGACCAGTCAAAAGCAGTGGCCATCATCAGATGCTTCAGAAAGTCTTAAAGACTAAAGCACTAGAGAGATCCTAAACTCTAATTGTTCACATATTTTTAAACAAGTTTCTAAGCTTCTAGCTAGCTCCTGAATTATTAGCATCCGTCTTATTCACTCCCTTACAAGGGCACATATCCTCATCTCCATAAAATATTTTTATTTTATAACTAAGAATGTCCCATTATCCACATAAATAGCTGATACTTGTGCTGATCACAACTTTTGAT
>NW_010332526.1:11389-20203 GCF_000700745.2 Antrostomus carolinensis | reverse complement strand
CAGCAGGATAGCTCCTAACTATAGAGAATAAATAGATGCTCCTTTTGGACATCTCCCTTCTGAGCCAGATATTTCTATTTTGTGTAGTGTCTCCTCGCAATAGTAACAAATTGTGTGTGTGTGTGTGTGAAAAATTAATATTTCCTTTAGAGGGCAAGGAAAAAACAACAAACCACCAAAAAAGAAACTCTCTTTTGCTGTTGAGTTTAATTTTGAAGAAATTGAGATGTCTAGATTTTTATGGGACATCTCATATAAAGACCATCTTCCACTGCATCATCTTGAAGTGTTTTACAGATAATAGATGTTTTACCAATGTGGCTTTGAACAAACATTCTGGGATAGGTCAGTATTTTTAACCAGATAAGATCAAATGTTAACTGACTTTTGTCAATTAACATTTAATTGACATTAATTTTGTTAATTGACTTTTGTCAATTAATTTTGTTAATTGACTTTTTTGTTAATCTGACAGGTTGCCCAAGGAAGTTGTTGATGCCCCCTCCCTGGAAGTGTTTAAGACCAGGCTGGATGAGGCTTTGAGCAACCTGATCTAGTGGAAGGTGTCCCTGCTGACGGCAGGGGGATTGGAACTAGATGATCTTTAAGGTCCCTTCCAATCCAAACCATTCTATGATTCTATGACTTGACCAAGTAAGCTCAGTAAGTCAGTAGAAGACTCGTGTGGAATCAGACCAATGAGTGAAGTCTCAACTTTTTGAAGCTAACATAAATTCCCCAACATTTTTTGAAGAGACAGAATTTCACTTCAGTTTCTGTAATATATTTCTCCCTTTTCTAATCACTAAAGCACACTGAGTGGCTCTTCAGTTACTAAACTTTTAAAGGCTGTTTTGTTGGTGGTGCTGGTGATAGTTTTTTTCCCAATAATGTACTTGATTTCACATTATTTCACAAAAGTACTCATCATGCATTATTTCAATAAGCTTAAGCAAGTAACATGATTTAAAATTTACCAACACTATAATCCCTTTAAATAGTTCTAGCATAGCATTAACTTATTACAGGGAATGAAAATGACAATATACTACCAAAATTGAATCAAGTAAACTATAAACAAAATTTCTGTAGAAAGAGAGATTTTATTTCAGGCTATTTGCACCAAAGAACTTGATGATAATGTACACTATTTGTGTACTTGATCTATAAATGCTTTAACAATTTTTTGTTTATTTGTAAGGGATTCATAATAATAACAATGATAATATTTTCTGTACTAAACCTCTGGAAACAGTGAAATAAAGAAAATGAAATAAAACAATTGGAGTTTCATTCAGTCTGGAGAAACTGGAATAATCCAGCAGAATAAAATCATCCTTTAGATAGCAATAAACCTGTTCAGGTATTTGCTTAAAATAAGGGGGTTTTTCATTCTTTCTTGTTTATTATTACTGAACTCTGTAACCTTATTACCAAATCTCTTTTAATGTTTTTGCAGCAACACTTAAAAATTAATAGAATCTTAGCTCAGACATCTTCTATACTTTCTTGATAATCTTAATATTTTTCTGGTGATAGCAACTCTCCAGGATTTTTGTTCAAAATGCTTAAGAAATATTTGAAATGCAAGTAGAGATTATTTGCTTTAATACTTATATTTTTAACCAATACAGGTGGGCATATTTTCCAATGCAGTTTTACTCGTGACATTCAATCTGGACAGCTACAGTTCTCACATTACTGAGATAATGTTATTGCTATTAATAATCTCAAAGAACCTCTGAGTTTGAAGGTATTGCACAGAGCTGCAGATGGCTGCATAAAGGTCATTATTTTTATAGCTATAACATTAAAAATACTGGAACTCCATATACATGGCTTTGTTCTGATGTATGTTTACCTTCAAAAAGGCAGAAATTAATGAGACAGGAAGAATACTTGCAGGAAATATAACACTATATAAATGACACTCTAATGCAAGCTAAGCTTATGGTAGTATAAATATTGATGTCATTAATGCCACCTAAAGTATCTAAGTATAAAATATACCTCCCTATCTTGTGTGCAACGTAGCAGTTGATGTCAGCAAGGCATTACTTCTGTTGCAATAAGTTTTATTTTTAAATTATTTATTGCACTGAAGTCCATCAGGAAGGAAGAGCAGTTTGAGGAGGTGCACATTGGGAGTAAAAGAAGACCAGGGAAAGAAAGGAGAACCGGATGCAGGCACTTATTGAACATTTGTGCTATTGAACATAAATGATCATAGTATCTTTCCAGAGGTTTCTACAGCACACAATTTTAACTGTTGGCTGCAGCATACATACTTTTCTTATATGAATGCAGTTTCCTGAAGTGAATGGAAATTTGGACATTTGAAAGGCTTCATCAAATTGGCACTGTACATATAAGATCTGGAATATATAGATATAACAGATCTTATAAATAGGCACCTGGACAAAAACTCTGTCAGCGTTCAATAGACTCCTGCTGTTATTTCAGTGCCATGCTTTCCCATGATCTTCTTAATTACTCACCCACAGTTCCAATTGAAAACAATGATGCTGCAGTCAATGCATTCTTTGTCAAAGGATAAGATATGAATCCTATGGTAAGATTCAACCCTGGTCAGTCTTTTCTGCTATTCCAAATGTCCAAACTCTGTTAATTAATTTATCTTAAGTGACAAGAAAGTTTGTTTATGCCAGCTGTACCAGTCTCGTCACTGCAGGAGTGTTTTCAACACTAATACATCAGTTCTTTTCAAAGCTAATTTTATTTGTAGCTAGAAATGAGGCTTCTATAATTTCTTGGAGACTGTCTAATAGGTTTTGCTTTTAGGAGAATATCCTGATGTTCTGCTTAGTTGAAACAATGTAAAAGAGTAAAGATGACATTCCAGCTGCTGAGACAGTTTCATGGTGTTCAGTTTCTCTGAGAATACTCAACATCCCTCAATAATTTTTACCTGATTATCTGGAGATAAAAACTTTTAAGAAAGGTAGTTTACTGGGGCCTGTGAAGAATTCAAGCCTGAATGTTATAAGTAGTCTATTCAGCAAAATATACATATAAAATTTGGCACTGGGTTTAACAGTCTTTCTTTAGTTTTTGCTGACAGATGTTAACATGCAGTACTGAGTCTGAATTATACACAGAACTTAAATGCATTATCTTAGATTTCAGGTGTTTGTACAGTACTTTTTTTGTCTGGCTTCGGGGTGCATGGCTGTCTCAGTACCCCTGTTCCATCAGTGCACTGAGCAAGAAGAAAAGGAATACATCGTTTTCCATGTGGCTTGTAGGACTTTACAGTAGAGTTAAAACTAACAATCAGACACAATTAAGAATTTATGTGGCCTTTTGTTGGATGGATGCTCTTTTTCACAGAGGGGAAATATAAAGAGCTCATAAGCATATTAAAAATTTTAGCAACTACCTAATGATGTGCATGAATGAAGTCCTAATTAGCCATAAGGGATATGGAAAGGATAGCCGGAAGAAGTAACACCACTCCTTTGATGTCAGTGGGAATTATTTCTATTGATTTTGCTGAGGGCCAAAGCATCACCTAGGTCTTTGACTCCAGGAACTTTAATCACTTATATTAAACAGAGACTCACATTGTTACTTATAGCTATTTTGTTGCCACTAGACACACAAGAGCTTACAGACGAACTATATTCAAATTAATCAATTACAAATAAAAATGAGCGGCTATTAAATTTCTTATGCCAATCAAAATTTTACTTGGGGAAGGAAATAAGTAATTCTGCATCACTTTAGCTACCCTGTTTCACCAAATCAAAATGTTTTATTGAAAATTTATTTAAATATTTCTAAAATTACCAGCCAATTCTGAGCGTAATGTCAAAGAGAACATTCAAGATTCTGTGTTAAACTTAAGAGGAATGGCTTCATCATTAATATCTGATATTCTCGTTAATTTTTTGCTACTCTGTATAGTTAATCGAGAGATCAGATCATCTAGTTGACCATTCATTCTTTGATTCAAATCCTAAACTAACAAAACTCATCTAATTATGAGATACTTAAAGCCAATAAAATTATGTCAGTACAGACCAACTGAGCAGCAGACCTGCATGTTCAAATTACAGACTATATATTCTAGCATTGTCAGATATGCTAAGTGTCAAATCAGTAACTAGATTATGTACTTTCAGCCCATTGGGATCACAACTACTGCAATACTACAATATTTTCTCTCCAGTAAACACTTGAGCAGGGAAATTTCAGATATATATGATAAATTGCTTAGGTAAGCCTCACATTGTGAAAATTATTCCAATAAGCATTCTTTATTTGGGCAATTACTTTGGGAATTTTTAGTACAGAGATAAGTTGCACAATTCAAGTATAAACCAAGATCTTGAAGATATGCAAAAAACTTGTATTTGAAATAAATATTAATTCCTCCTATGTCTCTAGAAGGAAATTGCTTTGATAGACTATATTTTGCCACTGTTTTATTTAATTATTCATATCACCATTTACCAAGGGAGATTGGTCTTTGCTTTAATTCTCATTGTATGCCAGCCAACATGCTACCTGTTCTTATGACTCTTATTACTTATTGCTGTTATTTTGTAGACTTTGCAGGTAATACTGCTACAATTAAACAAAAAATATCAGCATAGGAAAATTAGATCTTCAAAAAGGTCAAAGGGCTTTGATCTTTCTGAAAAGGGCTTTTATTTCAAACTGTCTCAGATTTATATTTTACATCATACTATATTTTGAAATGAAATCTTTGTCATTCAAAAATCTAACAATATAATGGGTGATGCTTCTTGCTCCTTCAAATGGAAATAGCCACAAGCCATTTCTGTCTGTTTATATATATGTGGAGACCCTGCAAGACAGTTACTGTGTTCAAAACCTATTGGCTTGGACTGGAATTGAAAGCATGCAGAATTTTGCAGAACTTGGCCTCAGCTGTGGAAAGAGGACTGCTTCCCAAATTTATTTTTGGTCAAGCTGGGAATAGAAGGATGCCACATACAGAATAAAATGGAGTCCTGTATTTCACAGAAATAATACCTTTTGGGTGGAGGTGAGAAGGAAGGTAGGGGAGAAATCAAAGAAATTTGTCTTGTTTTGGTATGGAATGACTGCAAAAATTAGCTGCTTCATTCTTAAGCTTTGGGGGAAAAAACAAAACAAAACAAAATAAAACAGTCTTAGACATTGTTAACTTAAAGTAATGTGTAGTCATTTCTCAGGAGCAATACTCTATATGCACTGGAATAATCAAGCGAAAATATTCCTGACTTAGATTGCTACAATGGAGCACAAACCCCTTAGAAATCAACTATAGCTGCCTATAGCACTCTGTAAAAAGTTTTATATATATAAATTGCAATAATAATTGTCACTTTCTTACAGTATTCTTCAGATTTTCATTGTACTTTCTAAACAGCCTTTCAATGTCCTTCCCTATTTTCTACAAATTCCGTTTGTATATGGAAAAATCAGATATTATAAAGTTGCAGCTTCATTAGGAACTATCTGATTATAGTAATGCATTTAATGCTGGCACTTGGTCTGGAAGTAGACAATTGTTTTGCTGGTTTTATTTTTATTATTCTCCTGGGTCCCACACACTCAAGTGGCAGAACGGCCACATACTAAGCATATGTATGAGTTTCTCTACAGGATAGCATGCTAATCATCAAAATAAATCAAGAAATTCAGCTCAAACAACGTTATAATTTTACTTTGTATGGAATCACATTTTTTCACAGTTTATATTAAAAAATAGAGGATTATTTTTCATTTCCCTCTTACCTAGTATTCTTAATGAAAATCTAATATACTTTAAAAAACTGAATTTTTGGACACTACCTTTGGACTAAATATTTTACTTTTGATTCTGTTTTTAAAAAATATTGTGGATTTTTGCACTTGCGTTTTAAACTCTGTTGTGGGTGATGTGCACAAATAGGTAGCTCTTTGTAGTTATCCATTTGATTTGTTAATACCCTGATATCTATGCATTGATTCATAAACCATCAGCACCCTCTACTTTACTTCAGGCATTTCACACAGTTCTGTACATGCACTGCTTTTCTGATTATTTACAGCCCTAAATATATTTTAGAGTGGGACTCTCAATTGTTCTGATGTAAGGATGCTCATCTTCTTTCTGGTTTACCCTAAGGATGAAGATATGAAACAAGGAGTAATTCTCTTCATTTTCAGTTATTTAGATGTAAAATAATTCCATATTTCAGAAGAATGAACCTAGATTCATACTGGAAAAAATCTGTGGTGAAAGTGTTATTAGTCACAAACTAGTTCTTGCTATCTCAGGTCTTAACATTCCATTTCCCTTATTTGTATTGGTGTGTCACAAGAAGATTTAAATAGTGCAAAATTGTCAGAAAGATCCTCCTCTATTTCAGGACAGTAATACAAAATATGGAGATATTTAGTCTACATTTTATTTCCAGCCTTGCAATGCATATAAGGAAAAGAAATAAGGATCCTCATGCAACTGTCGGCAATTACATGTACTTATTTATAATAAGGAGAATCTTCCTACTGGAAATTACCTGAAAAGCAAGGAATACACTCGGCTGATTATTTCAATTTGTAAAATTATCTAGGAGAAAGGAACTAAAGTGATGAAAGAGGAGATTTGCTTGTTGTCAGATTGGCTCTAATCTCATTTCCACACAGTCTAAAATGACAGCTTTGTACCTAGTAGTGAGCCTATAGATTCCTTCCTAAAGCAGTTCTCTCAGATAGGAGATGTTAAAATAGGTAGAATCATAGGACCATGAAAGTACAAGTCTTTAATCTTGGTGGGAAGACCTAGGTTTCAATATATCTACGGTTTTAAGAATTGGAGGTTAATGTTGTAGTTAGAAAGAGAGAGAGAGCACAAAGGTGAGAGAAAGATGCTGGATATTACATTTCTAAAAGAACAACCCATTGGGAGTCACTTTCGCAATGTTGTTATTTGCAGTTGAAATATGCAGCACAATTGATGTTGTTTTGCTAATTACTTATCTAGATTGTTCATATGTGTAATGTGAAGTAATAAATATGATCCATGCACTCATAAATAATTGTAGGTACACACCACTGCTCTGAATTTCATGTTTAGAAGGGAACTTAAAGCTTTGCAATGCTGACTGACCAGGTCTCATCTTGTGTATTAATAATTCTCTGCAGGAAATAATCAAACACTGCAGAATTCTTTTGTAACACCTTTCACTAAAGTTTTACAGTCTGGCATTAGGCTACTACAGTGACGAGCAGAATATAAGATCAAATAGAATAGAACAGAATCTGGCTCATTATTATTCAGATTGTTTTATGGTTGCAAAACACTAGTTTCTATAAAGGAAACAACTAACAAAATGGATACATTTATTCTTAGACATTAACTGCCTCTGGGGTACCACTAAAATTTGTACACAAAAAAAGGCCACTAAATTATGTATTAAAAAACATCACCGGTTACCAGCTAGCAAAGATTTGCACACTTTGCTGCCCATTTCTGTTTGGAGACAACAGTGTAAAGTCTTACTGTAGATTTTTGAGGTAAATATTCACCCACAAAGCAGCAGTATTCTATTTTCTAAAGTAATATTAAAACAATTTCCTCTTACCATTCTTATCTTAGACAACACCATCATCAGAATATGCACAGCTATAGGTTTAATTGAAATAAAAATATGTCAAATTGATAGAGGACATCTCTCATTATTCTCCCCACTTCTGCAGTAGAGAGCTCCTGTAGCAAGAGAAATTATTTAAAATATTCACTAAAACAAATTCGTTTGAAATTTAATGCAAGTATCAAAAGTCTACAGTTGCATTGATAAAACCACTATGTCTGTAGTCTTCTGGCAAAAGGAGATGAGGTTAGGCTGCTAATTTTTTTAGTGCCATACTACATGCCCACAATGGTCACATGCATATGAAAATCAAGCTTTATTAGGTATAGCAATGGTGGAATGTGTGAAAAATATAATGGAAAATACATCAGTCACAATGGGTATAGCAATTGCTATGAAACGGATATAAAAAATGTAACTGAAGTATAAATAGATGCCTCAATAAATTACATAGCCATATCCACATACAAATCTGAAAGTCCAAACTACATGGCAAGTAACTAGAGCAGCGCTGTAAACCTGACTTTATACAATCTTATGTCCAAGCATTTCCTTAAATCACCAGTTAAATCAAGAAAAAAAACAAACAAACAAAAAAACCCAAACAAAAAACAACTTTGTGTGAGAGATTTGAAGAGCAGGGTCGTCTATTGATGCAGAGGCAACTAGGGCACAAATAGCACAGTGTCAGCTCTGCAACTACAATCCTTTCTCCTTATTGCTAAAGAAGGAAGGCTGGCCTACAGTCCTGGCTCTAACAAGGATCTCAATAGAGAAGTTTCCTGTTTTATGTTGTGGATATTCAGCTGCTGTAAACTAGTCCAGCCTTGAGTTACGTGAGCACTACACATCTAATATCAAGCAGTTTTCTGAATTTGCTTGTGTGTTAGTGCTCCTTTGATCAAATGCTGTTATTAACTCTTCCTTCTGTCTTTCATTTTTGTTGTCTCTTTTTATGTTAGGAAAAATAGTGCAGAGTTTGTTTCTGATTACTTGCTTTTTACAAGGACTTGTACGGTGTGACTTAGGCTCAGTTCTGCTTTATATGAACAGATGAAAAAGAAGAAAGAGAGGTGAAAGAGCAGTTCATCCTCCTTACCCAATAAATCTTTTCACTTCTGACAGGGACTGGAAAAATGAGGCTGAGTGGTGGGTTTACCTGAGTCCACCTTTCACTTCATATAGAATCCTACAAGACAATGTC